>NW_026068054.1:1431542-1557404 GCF_014885135.2 Alexandromys fortis | reverse complement strand
ATATACCACACCCAGCTAATACCCCCGTTTTCACCAATATCTTTGAGCTAGAAAACCATCATGGAACCACAGACTCGAAAAGTCCTGGTAAGCAATAAATTCCACCTGACAGTTTCAGAGGACACATTCTTTTCACGCATGCAAAACAATTATAGGTCATGTTCACCCATAAAAGAAATCTTCAGATATTTAGCAGCTTAAAATCATATCAAATATCCTTTCCAACCACAATGCTATGAAACTATAAATGAATAAATTAAAAAAAAAACAACTTGGAAAAGTCATACAAACATGGAAATTAACAAACACATGTCTAACCAGTAAGTCAAAGAAAAATAATCAAACTACAAAAAAAGAAAAAAAATCTTGAGATAAACTAAAATGTAAGCGCTAAGTATCCTCTAGAATGGAGGGAGAATTTAAAGAGAGCTATTTACAGCGACAAACGCTTCCACTAAGGAAAGGAAAGGCAGCTGGCGGAGGTGGCACACGCCTTTAATCCCAGTGCTCAGGAGGCAGAGGCAGGCGGATCTCTATGAGTTTGAGGTCAGCCTGGTCTTCAGAGTGAGCTCCAAGACAGCCAGGGCAACACAGAAACCCTGTCTCAAAAATCAAGAAGAGTAAAAGGAAAAAGAAAGACCTCAAATAACCTATTTTTTTTCCTTAAAGAGCTTTTTAAAGAAGAAACCAAGGTTATCAGAGAAAGAAAATACGAACAGAAATGACCCAGCTAGAACAGAAAGCAATAGAATCTATCAATGAAAAGTTCCATAGCATTAAATGCATGCTCTAGCAGCCTCCACTTCTGCATCTAAGAAGGGATGAAATCCATCTCTTACAGAGATCTCTAGACTGCTGCGTTCCTAAACGCAACTTTCACCACAGCTGAGATACAGGGTCAATCTCAATGCCCACCAGCACATTAAGAAAGGAAACAACCGTGTATGGGGGAATCATACCAGAACATAGACACTCGGTGGCTGTATTCAGCCCAGAAAACAGGATGGGATCATGTGCTAACAAGCAGGCTAGAACCCTCTCAGTGGTGGTGAGAGTGTAAAAATGGTTCCCCTAAATTTTTAGGTTTTGTTTTCATTGTGACTTATTTTTAAAAGTTTTCCCTAATATACAAAACAACGCATGGGTATCATTGCAATTAGCTCATATGTACTTCTCTCCTCTTGTCCCCCTCCTCTTCTCAGGGGACCCCATCCTCCCCCCAAACATTCTTTCTTCCTCTTTCTCATCCTCCATATCTGTGATAAAAATATGTATTTACATCCACATATGTTCAGACCTAGGGTCTGCGCAGGAGACCATACGCAATGTCTGGGTTTCCTTTCCCTCTCCAGCCTCATTTCTGCTGCTGCTTTAATATGTGTCATTCTACATACGAGAGGAATACAGTATCTGGTTATTTCCCTCCAGCCAGAGTGTGACTTCAAGCCTGAGGCCGTGTAAGGTGTCTGAGAGGAGCGGTGTATGCCAGCAGTAAAACTCACAAATAAAACCTCCCGAATCTGCTCTCCAAACCGCCTCAGGTGTAAAATACCCAGTCCTCCTGGACCTCCTGTGGCCTCGGTGAGACTACAGACCAGGAGCAGCTTGTAAACGTAAATGCTCAGCCCCGTGGGAGGGGGCACCCAGGCGCTGCCCCTGAGGCGCACAGTCTAGGGCAGTCCCTAGGCATGGAACACTCAAGTTAGGCTAATGCAGTAGCTCCTAAAGGAAGCAGGCGCTGCAACTTGGGCACCAAAGTCCTCCTGTGAAATGGGAACAAATACCATCAGTATTGTCGGGTTTCCTGAGGCTTACATAACTGTCATGTGCCAGGCTTGGTGGCAGAACCTAGTCTCAGGGGTCAGCTGTACACATGCTAAGAAGGCCTTTACTGCGTTAGATCGAGCCTACCTTCAATATCAGCTCCTTGGGCCGTTTCTTCTCCACGCTATCCTTGTTCTTACCCATCCTCCAAAAAGCCTTGCAGAAGCCTATTCCCACAGTTTTATCTTAATGGATTAAGAGGGTAGAAACTTAATCCCCATGCTGTTTAGAGATGGGACCTTTACCGAGTGATTAGATTAGATTAGGCCACTAAGGGAGAGGCTTTTGATTGAGCCCAGGTGACTTCATCAGGAGAGGGAGAGACACCACCTGGAGAGAAACACACACACATGCTCCTGCCACCGACGCCACTCAGACAAAAGGGACCCTCACCAGGAACTGCCTTTCAGTCTCCGAAATTGTGTGCTAAGTAAACTTCCTCTCGTACAGGGTGGCCTGGCTCTGGCATCTCCCTATAGTAACCAGACAATGACAAATGCACTCCGTTTTGGGTTTTGTTGTTGTTTCAGCTAGAGAAGCTGTGGTCCCCCTGTTCTCAAAGACGGCTACCAAAGGCTAATTCTGACTCAAACCCTGTGTCTCCACAGTCACCTGCATTAAGGTCCCAACTCTGCCACTCGCTCACTAAAGGAGCTCAGGAAAGTGCGTGGTCCTCTCTGGTCCTCTGCCTCCCCATCTTGATGATCACTGGGCCAGCCTCCTAGGCCTTAAACCCTCAGCTGTGCTTTGGCACTGTCCCCAGGCCACCAGCCCCAGGGAGGTACCCCGGATCTGAGCACTCAGCTTTCTGGAAGAATAACCCCATTCTGTCTGTTCATCTCTGTCCCTCTTCCTCCTCCCTGCCCCTTTGGACAATACCCCGGGCCAGGAGGGCCCCTTGCTTCCTGCAGCCCTCCCCCACACTGACACACACTCGCTGCCCCCAGCTCTCAGCATCAGGCGCCTGCTGCCCTTCTGGAATCTGTGACAGCCAGGCCAAGGCAGACAGGCCTCCAGCCCCAGAGGCCCAGGGCCCCTGAATACCCTGTGGACCCTGGGGGCTTCCCGGGTTGCTTAGGAAACCATTTCAGGTCATTGGAGACAGTGAGGAGTCTCATCTCTGTTTAGAAGCAAACAGCATGAAGAGAGAAGCGGTCCAGAAGGGCTCAGCAGCATCCTCCAGGCCTGGTGCACACCTCGTGTCCAAGGGGCTGGCTCTCTAGGCTACTGCCACTCACCCCACAAGCTCTCATGCAGGAAACAGCCACTGGGCTAGGCCACTGGGAAGGGAGGAAAGGGGAGCCCTGAGAATGCAGATTTAGTCCCCAATGCAAAACTGTTTTCTCAAAGCCAAGGGCATCTGACATTTGTGCTGTGAAAAGCTCGTCCTTACCACAGCAACTCTGCCTCAGAGTGACCTGAATACTGAAAGGAAAGATCCTACTTGCCCTTTCCTTCTGGGAAGGAGTCTGTCTTAGTTAGGGTTCTGCTGCTATGATAAAACACCACGAGCAGAAAGCATCTTGGGAAGGAGAGGGTTCATCTCAGGCCACACGCACCATGGAGAGAAATCAGGGCAGGAACCTGGAGGCAAGAACTGAAGCAGAGGCCATAGAGGCACGCTGCTTACTAGCTTGCTCGCTCCCCAGGGCTTCCTCAACCTGCTTTCTGAGACAATCCAGGACCAGTAGTGGCACTACCCAGAGTGAGTTGTACCATCCCATGCCAATCATTGACCAAGAAAATGCTTGACAGGCTTGCCTATGGGCCCATCTCACACAGACCTTTTCCCAATCGTGAGTCTCTTCCCAAAGGAGTCCAGCTGTGTCAGACTGACGCAACACTAGAGGCATCCCTGCTCTTCCCTAGGTGTCCTTCTTTACCTGACGAGCAATTGCCGAGCAATTTGTCTGCTAAGGAGATATTTATTGGAGGATGTCATAAGAGTTATTCTCATCATAACAGACAAAAATCAAACAATACCCAGGTGCGGTGGTTCACGCCTTTAATCCCAGCACTCAGGAGGTCGAGGCCAGAGGATCTCTGTAAGATAGAAGCCAGCCTAGTCCACATGGCAAGTTCCAGAACAAACCGGGCTACTTGGAGAGACTCTTTTTCAAAAACAAAAACAGCAGAAACCAGACAATAGCAAAAGAAGAATTAAAAGTTAGTGGCAAAGGTGAAAATCTGCCCTTAGTCACTGGTCTGGTGGAGGAACCAGGGTGGGAGGAGGGCAGGTAGGTCTAAGCAGAGAGGAGAGGTTGGAGGCTGGTCCTGGCTGGGGGAGAGTTCTGTGATGGCCTAGAACAAGCAAGAGGTAGCACGTGGTAGCGCGACACATGGCCAAGCCACATGGTTTCTGGGTGGTTCTTCTGGGCATAGAAGTAGTATCCTGTTACCACTCAGGACTTCCCAGTTGGGAGACTCAAACAGAGGGATGGGAGAGGAATCAGAGTTCTGCGACACCCCTCTGATCTGTTGTGCCTCTGCTTCTCCCCTGTGGCCCTCAGGGACTCTCGGAATTGTCTGTTGCCTCCACCATTGACCTGTCCCAGTAGGTGTATGTCAGGAGCCAAGGGGGTTCTGGCACCGACATCTGCCTCTCACCTCCTCTCCTCAGCACACTTTGACCTCCACCTAGTCTAGACCCTTACACCATTTCATAAGCCCCACCCCGTAAGCTAAGGCAGATCTAGGAGCCAGGACCAAAAACAGGTGGATCACCCTTCACTTTGCAATTGGAAAAACTGAGACCTAAGGGAAGCTAGCTGCCTTCCCACACCAACAAATCCATGGCTGGGTGAAAACAGCAAAGTCCTAATGACTGTGGTGTCAGATTTCAGTCTTCATCTCTCCGTCCTGATGATGTCAGCTGAAGCCTCGGATGCCGGGGCGCACACTTTCAGCCCCACCTGGACCTTTGAGGTGCATGAGGGTCCTCTACAGCGATACCATTAGGTGCACAGGAAGTTCCCCGGGCTCTGGAAGCAGCGCCTGATGGGGACGGTTGAAGCAGTAAGATCTGTTCCTCCCAGTACCTCACCCAGGCCCTGCCCCCCAGCAAATGGATAACAGGAAACAGCCAAAGCTTCTTAACTTTCTTTAATCTTCCAGCAAACTGAAAAATCAAACGATAATTGTCTGGGTGATCTCATTATTGTCAACAAAATCCAAGCCTTGAAGTCCGAATCCACTGAAACGCTGACACATTAAACACAAGAGGAAACTGTGCTCATATGTTGTTCAATAAATAAATAAGGCTGCGGGAGCTTGGAGCGGGCCGGGCATGCAGAGGGAACAGGCTAGTGGCCGCACCAGGACAGTCAGGCATCCGCCAGAGATTCCGGAATCCTGGCATCTTGGAAAGGGGAGATCCAAGAAGTCAATGACCCAGCTTTCCTCTTTGTGTGAGTCTAGCCAGGCAAGAAACAAAGGGTCCCAAAGGTGGCTGAGGAGAGCTTAATGCAGGCTAGTCACAGGATGGAGGACACAAGGGATCCGCACTGCTTGGAAAACTGTCAGCATCTCAAGGCATGAGAGACAAGAAGCAGAGCCAGGCAGGTACTGGACCCAGAGCAGGTGGCCTTTGGAGAACAGAGACTTGAGGAAGCAGGGGGGTGGGCTCAGCAGCCAGCTATGGTCTGGCTTTGAAAGGGACTTTGTCTTCTACTACCTGGCCTTCATTGGTGCCCCCTGTTGGTCAAATCCAAGCAGAAGATAGAGGTCATAGAAGTCAAGCCAGTGAAAAGGATGCAGATGTGGGGCTCAAGCTAGTCTACTCACGGAGCAGGTTCCGGAGGAGCAAAGAGAGCAGTGGGCACGATGAGACCCCCACAGCATCCCTGCCTTTAGTGTGTGTGCCCGTAGTGTGTGTGCATCTGGAGTTAGGCGCTTGTCCCTGCTTCCACTTGCACCTGCCCATTGGGGTTTGAAATTACAAACCTCAGTTTCTGCAGAAAGAAGGGCTGGGCTTGGGTAGCAGGTCACCCCCACACTGTGGAGAAGAAGGAGGACCAATGTGGATGTCAGGAGAGGGTCAAAGGGGAGCTGCATACAAAAGGACCCCTGTTTGTCTACCTTGTTTTGGTGAGAGTCGGTCCCGATTTTTTTTTTAATCTTACAGTCTTAGTAAATGCTATGACAACATATTCACCATCCCCTTTATGGAAATGAGACGCTTTGGGAAACTGAAGTGCTGTGGGATCACTTCCCCTCTTCCTTCATTGCCGGTCCAGGCCGTTAGGATGGGGACAGTATGCCCACCGATACAAAGCCACCACCTAACACCTAGAGCTCATGGAAGCTGCTGTTGACTTCAAGCACACAGACCTCCCCCGTTCTGCTCCAAAGGCAACAGTGGGATGACCAAGGGTGTGTGTGAGGGGGATGCCTCCATTCTACATGGACCAATCTCTTTGGCTCTCTCTCTCCTACACGGACCGCTCTCTCTGGGGCTCTCTCCTACACGGGCCGCTCTCTAATAATGGGACCCTGAATAAACGTTTCCCCTTTTCCAGATCTCAACGTCCCACTGTACAAGGACTTTGGTCCTGACCCTGGTTGACTTAAGATGCCCACGTGGAGGACTTATCCTCTCTCCTCCCCACTTCCCAACTCTGGTAGGTTCAGGAGGGGAGCCTGGAAGTAAATTTGCATAGCAACTGGGACTGGGACCCCAAGTATCATCCTCAGCACAGCATAGGAGGGAAAAAAAAAGCGAAAACAAAGCACAAAACAAAATAGCTGGATGTGAATTATTTTTTCATTCTTGAGAAATCGCTACAGGCACCATGGTTTTTGCAAAGGCCCACGGTACACTCTCCCATGTGGTGTTTTGCCAATAGCCCTCTCTGCTTTACTTTTCAACTGTAATACGAGGGAAGACCCCCTACTTCGGACCCATTCTTGGAGACAGAAATGGCGCTTCCCGTTTCCCCATCGTCGCCCACAACTTCCGTGGGTTATCTCAATTCTGAATCAGCGTCCTCACTGGTGAAGCTGGGTGTCGAAGGCAGCTACACAGCTGACAGCAAGAAGGACTCAGCCAATGCCTGGCGCATAAGAAGCAGTCCACAGACAGGAGGCTACCGCTGTCTGCCTATCGCTAAAGGACCGCTAAGGGACATTCTCCTCAGAGCCTGCGTGCCGTTAGCGTTCTACGGAGGTTCACATGTGTGTGCCAGCTGTCTCCCAGGCCCACTTGTGAATTTCCTACTGCCATCCTGGGTTTAAACAGGAGAAGCATTTGCTAGAGAGCCGCCGAAATGGGACCAAAAGACCTCCGCTGGGTGCAGAAGATGCCTGCTTCTAAGGAGTCGACAAACATGCTGTTTTATCTGCGGACGTCGCATCGCCTTGAATAGCTTCCCAGTTCTTTGAGCGCAGTAAACAAAAGCAGAAAGTGACTGTTTGCTGAAGTTTGTGGCATATATTATGTGGGCTCCCCAATACCCCGGCCCTTCTGTCCCTCCCAGAACATCGAGACTCACCCTTCGTCTTTTGTACGGATGTGGCTCTGGAGTGGGCCAGTTAATCGAGCAGAAGTGTTCTGAAGCGTTCTGGTAAATTCCTTAGTTTATTTCACCTGCCACAGAGAGTATAAAGGCTTTCTGTTGAAATGAAGCCAGAATACAATCCTCTGGACCATTATCATTCATGAAGAAAAGCTACCTGAGGAGAGCTATGGTCTCACAGCAAATGAGAAGAAAAAATAAATGTTTGTTGTGTTAAGCACTGAGGGATGTTCGCTGCTGTGGTATATATACAGCCTTAGTTGGACTGGCTGGTACAAACACTGTCTTTTGCAAGAACTTTTTTTATGGTTGTTGAATCAATTCATTCTTTTCTTCCCATTTAAACATACCTTCATGATCATATATTAATCATATATAATCATACATGACAATAGGTTTCATTATGACACTTCATAGTATATTTTGATCATATTACCCTATCTTGTGTCCTCCCCTCCCACTAATCTCTTTTCAACTCACCTCCCTCCCTTCTATTTTCTTGTTTTAATAAATTTTTTATTGTATTTTATGTGCATCTTTTACCTGTGCACTACGTATGTGCCTGGGCCCTGTGGAGCCCAGAAGTCAGATCAGATGTCTGGGGCTGGAGTTACAGATAGTTGTGAAAAGCAATACTCTGATCAATCATTCCAGCTCTCTCCCTTTTATTTTCATGTCCTTCCTTTCCTTTCCTTGCTTATTTTTGTTGGAGGGGGGCACTGAGTTTCATTAGGGTTACATACATGAGCATTGGTGAAGGTTTGTTGATATGAACATAATCATTTTACCAGTAGCTAAACCTTTCTCTCTCTCTCTCTCTCTCTCTCTCTCTCTCTCTCCTGTGTGTGTATGACCTTTCCCGTTAACCATTAGGAGCCTGAAAATCTTCAGAGTGGGACAGGGTCCCATGAGCCCCTCCTCCTTTCCTGACTGACTGTTAAAGGGACCAGTCTCGTGCTGGGACTCACAGCTGCCGTGAGCCCAAGGGTGCAGCAACCATGTCATGACCACTGCTCCACACCACCTCCCCACTTCTTCCAGCTCATTCTTTTAAAACTTCTTTTTTTTAAATAAATACATTTATTTGTTTATTTTTGGATGCATGTGGCGGTTAGAGAACAGACAATTTTTTGGAGTGAGTTCTTTCCTTCATCACGTGGGTTCCTGGGCGCAAACTCAGGCTGCCAGGTGTGCTGGCTAACTTGACATAGGCTAGAGTCATCTGAGAGGAGGGAACCCACAATGAGAAAACACCTTCATACAATAGGTTGTCCTAGAGCATTTTCTTAATTAGTGATTGATGGGGGAGGTCCCAGCCTTTGTGGGTGGGGTCATCCTTAGGTCCTGGGTTCTATAAAAAAGAGCCACGAGGAGCAAGCTAGTAAGCAGCACCTCTCCATGGCCTCTGCATCAGTTCCTGCCTCCAGTACCTGCCCTGTCTGAGTTCCTGTCTTTCTTCAATGATGGTGTGCAGTGTGGAAGTATAAGCCAAATAAGCCTATGGTAGTTTGAATGTAATTGGTCCCCACCAGCTCACAAGCAGTAGCCCTATTAGAAGGTGTGGCTTTGTTGGAGTGGATATGGCCTTGCTGAAGGAAGTGTGAAGTTTCCTACACTTAGGATACTGCCCGCCCAGTATTACAGGCAACTTCCTGCTACCCGCAAGATGTAGGATTCTTAGCCTCAGCGCCATATCTGTCTGCATGTAACCATGCTCCCCTTCATGGTGATAATGGACTGAACCTCTGAAACTGTAAACGAACCACCCCAATTAAATGTTTTCTTAATAAGAGTTGCTCATCTTGAAATTTGCAGGCAAATGGATGGATCTAGAAAAAAAAAATATTGAGTGAGGTAACCCAGACCCAGAAAGACAAATATAATATGTACTCACTTATAAGTGACTTTTAAGTATAAAACAAAGAAAAACCAGCCTACAATTCACAATCCTAGAGAAACTAGACAACAAAGAGGACACTAAGAGAGACATCCATGGAGCCACATGGGAAGGAGAAAAAGACAAGATCTCCTGAGTAAATTGGGAGCATGGGGGTCACAATAGATAGAAGGGGAGATGGGAGGAAGGCAGAGGAGTGGAGAAAATGTATAGCTCAATAAAAACAATAAAAAAAACAATTGCTATGGTCATGTTGTCTCTTCACAGCAATAAAAATCCCTAACTGAGACAAAAAAAATCCTCCTCAACTTGTTTTTGGTTATGTGTTTCAATGCAGCAGTGGAAATCCTAACAAAGACTCCAGGCTTTACGGTAAGTACCCTTTATCCACTGAGCTGTCTAGCCAGCCCTTACTCCTGGTTTTGTAATGTCTCCTTGAGACTTGGAGGGGATAATAGAGACATCACATCGATAGCTGGGTGTTCATCTGTCACTTATTCTCAGCGCTTTGACAAATTATGAGTCTCTGTTGCACAAGGACTTTTATTTAAAGTTCATCATAACCTAAGAGGTGGGTGTTACAATTTTCTCCATGCTGCAGATGAGAAACTGAAAGGCCATTGGTCTAAGTCAACAGGGACTCTGTATTTACAGGTAGGCAGGTTCTAGAGCCCCAGGAAAAGAAGAGAAGCGGGCATGTGACCGACCAGCCAACTCAATGCAGACATGCCCCTGGGCAGTGTGGGGCTCTCCTTCCACCCTGTAAAAATATGTCCCTGGCTAAAAGTAGCTCCACTGAGTGCCCAGCTAAAGACCAACTCCAGGTTGGCAGAATTCTGAGATGGCCTGGAATTCCTGCTGGCCAGGGCTCTGCTGGCATGGAAGTGTTTACACTATCCCCAGACTCCTTCTCCCATGCTACCCAGAACACCAGCCCATATTTGGGATGGAAAAGGGAAAATGCTTCTCAGTGGGGATCCAAAAGCATCAGAAAAATTCCACGGGGGCTGTAGCCTCTTCACACAGGCCAGTCTCTAAGTGGTGATATTTCCCGGGCCCTTGCACCTGAATGCTGTGTCCAAGAGGGCAGTCGGGCCAGAGGGCATGAAGCCCCTCCACATTGATCCAAACCAAAGGTGTTTCTGGAAGCAGTTAGAAGGGCTAGCACAACTCCACGAAGCGAGCCCAAGAACTGAGCGAAGAGGAAAGGGCTAACGTGCATTTCTTGTCTGATGAAAGCGACCTCCCTTCCTCCATTCAGGAATGCACTGCGAGATCGCATTGCCTTCATGTGTGAGGACCAGGGAACCTGAAGAGTGTGTGTGCACAAAGGAACTTCCCAGAAGCCCATGCAGCACGTGTGCTTTTCATAAAGCTCAAAGGCAGGCAAAGCAAAGCAGTATGTTGTTCAGATGAACATTTATATGTGATAATGCATACCCACACACGGTAATGATAAGCAGACTGGGGACCGTGCAGAGGAAGGGCTTATCCAGGTTAGTCTTCGCTATTGACAACAGTTCAACTGAGCAACAGGCTCACAGGCGTTTGTTATCTTAACTAACGGAGCAGTGGTATGTCATATGCCAAAGCTTATGTTTAATTCAATCCCATCTCCCCAGGGTCTATTTTTAAAGGGGAACTAAATAGCTGCCAACACTCACCCATCAGTTCCTGAGTGCTGGGCACTGTGATGCGCTGTGTCGTGTACATAACAGGTATTGGCCTCACTGAAGCCTTATGAAGTCAGTCTATTTTATGTCCGTTCTACAGAGGAGTTAAATACCACAAAGCTAGGAAAGTGTTAGTCAGCTTTCCACCACTGTGACAAGTCCCTGAAATAGTCCACGTCAAGGGAGGGAAGAGTTTTCTTGGCTCACAGTTGGAGAGCATTCAGTCCATGGTCACCTAGTCACTTTTTTCAGGGCCAGTGGTGGCCCAGAACATCACAGTGGAATCTCACAGAGGAAAGAGTTGCTCACTTCATGGTCAAGAAGACAGAAAGAGGGAGGGGCCAGGGTCCCGACATCCCCTTCAAGGGTACACTCCCAAAAACCTTTCTTCCTCCCACAAGGCTCCCCTCCTCAAGTTCCCATTACTCACCAGTAGAGCCAGAAGTGGTAAGTACCCCATAGCAAGTGAGCCTTTGGAGTGACGTAAGGTCCAAATCATAACATAAGGCTTTCAGAGACCCATTTTTTCCTAGGTTCCATCGAGTAAGGCTGCTAAGTACTTCAGACAAAGCTAACATGGGTAGACCAGTTCTCCGGGCCTGTGACAACAATGTCACACTACAGGTGCAGGATTTTCAGATGACCACGTATAGCTCAGCAGGAGCCGTTTCCTCTGGGGATCTTTCCCTGTCTGATAATGAGGCTTCTACTTAAGATGAAGGAAAAAACTATATCTTGTGGCCTTAGAATGCTCGAAATTCAATCTCTGAGAACACAAGGGTGAACAGGAATAAATGGGTTGGGACAGTCAGGGCTACACAGAGGAATCCTGTCTGGAAAAAAAACAAACAAAAACAAAAACAAAACCAGTAATTTCAATCTATGCTCCCTTTATGAGGCGCCACCTCCTGAAGGTTCTGTCATACCAATTAATACTACAAAACTGCCACATGTGAACCAAGCCTCCAGCACAAGAATATCGGGGAGTAAACCATACAAACCACAGTACCTAATGGATGTCCATCAAAGAGTAGGCCCCCCAGTGACGCTGGAAGAGTCAGTCCTGAGAGGTCAATTACCTGCTGAAGGAAGAGGTGACAATGTGTCCATGAAGCCTAGGTGGTTAATGTCTGCCATGTCTTATCTCTGGACAATCAAGCATCAGTCACCCAACCAGGTGTGGTGCACATCTGTAAAGCCAGTACTTGGGAAGCTGAGATAGCATGTGGCAACTTCAAGGCCAGCCTGTGATAAACAGTGGAACACTGTCTCTGAGAACAAAATCAAAGAGCCAGTCACATGATGAGAAGGAGCTCTACCATAGGCTAGCCAGGCATCCATAATATCATGGTACAAAGATCTCCTGACAGTTTAGGGGTGCTTTAGTCTGGAGTCCCCAGAAAGTAGAGCCTGCATGTGAGCTTACACAGGAGCATGGAAGGTCTTTCCATCTTCTAATGTCTTCCTCAATCTCTTTTTTACAGTGTCTTGTAATTATAGAGATTTTTCACATTCATCATTAGGTTTATTCCAAGGGGTAGTGTGTGTGTGTGTGTGTGTGTGTGTGTGTGTAGATCATTTATAGATCTCTATAAAGAACCACGAGAAACATCTTTATAGAAACATTAGAGTTTCTTTATAGAAGTAGAAAAAAATCTTAAAATCCATAGGGAAGCACAAGAGACCCCAGAAGCCAAAGCAATCCCGAGTGAACGGAACACTTGCAAAGGTGTCCGCATGCCTGGTTTCAGGTTATACCACAGAACCACAATAACGAAAATAGCACAATTGGCACAGAAATGGACACAAAGATCAGTCAGTGGAACAGAATAGGGGACCCAGATCAAAAGCCATCCAATTACAGCTACTTGATTTTTGACAAAGATACCAAAAATACACATTGGAGAAAAGACAGCAGCATCAATAAGGACCGCTGGGCAAACTGGACATCTACATTTAGAAAAGCTAAACTTGATCCTTGTCTGTTGCCCTCTGTAAGTCAACTCCGAATAGATCAAAGGCTCCAGCATGAGACCCTAAACTCTGAAGCTTCTAGAGGGGAAAGTATGAGTACACTTCAAGGTATAGATATCAGTGGGGCTGGAGAGATGGCACAGCGGTTAGGAGGACTTACTGCTCATCAGAGGATCGGAACTCAGATCCCAGCGCCCTCTTTGGAATCACAGATGCCTGTAACTCCAACTTCAAGGGATCCAATGCCTCCTTCTGGGTTTTGTGGGTAATTGCATTCACTTACACATTAATAAGATAAAAATAACTGTATTTTTAAAGTTGTAAGCATAGGTAAGGACTTTTTGGATAGGACTCTGATTACTCAGGAAATAAGGCTGATAACCAACAAATGGGATTTCATAAAACTGAAAAGGTTTTGTCCAGCAAAGGAGACTCGATCAAGTGAAAAGACATCCTACAGAATGAGAGAAAAATCTTCTCCAGCCATGTATCTGACAGAGGATGGGCCTCTAGAATATACAAAGAATTCAGGACATTAAACATAGAGAAAGCAAACATACAAAACCAAACCCACATGGACAGAAAGGTCTCAAAAGAAGAAATACATCGGCTAATAAACATCTTCTTAAGAATTGCTTAAAAAGTGTTCAACACCATTAACCATCACAGAAATGAGAATTAAAACTGCTTTGAGGTTCCATCCCACTCCAGAGAGAGCAGCTGTCTTTAGGGAAGAAGATGACAATTGTTGGGGAAAGGGGACATTGGTCCACTGTTGGGTGTAGCAAGCATGGAAATCATTGTGGAAGCTTCTCAAAAAGCTAAATATAGAACTGCCATTATGACCCCACTGTACCACTCCTGGGTGTATATACTCAGGGATCTCAACTTCCTACAACAGTTCTCTGCTTCCCCAAGTTCACTATCAATCCACTCATAGTAGTTATGCAATGCAATCAGTCTAGATGCCCAGTAGTGAAGGGATGGAGAGTGGAAATGTATTTAGTATATACACGGTGGAGTTTAACCCAGCTGTAAAGGGAAATGAAATCATGTATATGACAATGGTGAGAACTGGAAAATACCACATTAAGATAACCCAAGTCCCATAAGACAGGAGCCCTGAGCTCACAGGTGGGCCCCAGTTTTGACGTTTAGAATTTGGTGTTTAATTTGGAGTGTCTGTAGAGGCTAAGAAGCTAAAAAGGGCTGACCCACGAGAGGGGGAGTGGAAGAAGCCTTAATGGTGTGAGGGAAAGGTAAAATACATGATATAGAAGTAGAGATGGCGGGGATATTAGGGGCTAAAGGTCTGAGTAAGGGTGAGGACACGGAAACAAACCAGAGGAGGAAGTGGTGGCAGGTCAGCGAAAACTAAGATGTAAGCTAATTTTAAAGAGTGTAATTGATAAAACAAAAAAAGGAAATTTGAGCACAGGTACCCTGAGTTTGTTAATGATGCCTCAGAAGCCAGGGTTATTAAATCAAACTCCAAGTGTCGGTATGGGATACCTCCCTGTGGGTTATTGGTCACAGAGACCCCCAGGCCCTTCCCAAATAATACAAGTTCTTGCCACTGCTCTTGGTCGCTCAGCAGGACTAGATGGTAAAAACCCTTTTGCTGAAGACACAACACACTGTGGTTGCAGGACATAGGGAAGAGATTAAGCTGGAGTTGACCTGAAAACTCCCTGCTTGTGAGTTCTCATAGTATCAGCAGGTACTGTACAGATGTCTGGGAGAGAAAAATGACCAGGGATCTTACTCAGAGGTGAACCTTGCATGCAATAATCACCTGCCAGGTAAGACATGCCCACTGGTACGATAGTGGCATGAAGGTCATGGGAGTAACCACCGCTCTGTGAAGCTATGAGGCCTATTCCGTGGAGGGAATTCATACCTAATACTAAACACTTTGTCAAAAGCTCAGCAGGTCATAAGCCCTAAAGGGGAACACACTACTTCTATCATGCTAAATGGACATGTTGAGAGACTGTCTTCTAAATATTTATGTTTGTACCATGGATTACTGCTGTTTGCAGCCTGGGCCCGACAAGCTTCTTCTGCAGTGGGCAGTGGTTAATGCAAAGACCCACAACCAGTCAAAATCACAAGAATAAGTGACCGTTTGAGTGCTCAGCCATAAACCAGACATTTATATTAACAACCCAATCCCAAGACTCAGGGAACATCTCAACAGTGGAGGTAAGGGAATGT
This sequence comes from Alexandromys fortis, assembly GCF_014885135.2. NCBI lineage: Eukaryota > Metazoa > Chordata > Mammalia > Rodentia > Cricetidae > Alexandromys > Alexandromys fortis. The sequence goes on along the minus strand of NW_026068054.1, from coordinate 1,542,306 downwards.
GACCACTCTCAGTGATAGAAAGTCAAATACTCTGTAAAAAAAATTAATAAATAAATAAAAAATAAAAAACCTTTAATACCTTGTATTCAATATCCCCAACCCTAAGCAGTAAGCATCTCCCCAGATGGCCAGGTACACAGTGTGATCTGACCGGGACCTAGTGACAGTCTCTCAAGCCCTTTGTCGGTGTCTCCTCCTCGAGCCTCACAAAGTCCTTGCCCAGGAGCCCTCTCTCTCTCTCTCTCTCTCTCTCTCTCTCTCTCTCTCTCTCTCTCTCTCTCTCTCTCTCTCTCCTCGATGCCTACCCGCCCATGCACTTGTTTAGTTGAACCAGCTTCATCACCTCTACAGTACACCCCCAAAGAGGAGCGCCACCCTTCACTCCTGAGAACCAGTAAGTATAGTAGACACCTTATCACCATAGGCCTCTCTGACTGTAGTTTCTGTGGTCATGTTGGAGGGACCCCTTAAAGGTCCCCCAGGAGGGGACGGGGGTAACCCCCCATTTACACCACCGCAGTGGTCACCTGGGGCCTGGAGTGGTCATTGCTTAGTAGGTGAAGAGTTTCCATTAGGAAAGAAGAACTGTTCTGGACTGGAGAGGCGAGATCGCACAGCAGTGTGAAGTCATTTACACCACAGTGACAGGCTTTAGAACCGCTAAGTGGGAGCTGGGCTGTGTTTCAGGCGACAGAGAGCTTCCCTACAATGCGCAACACCTGGGTCAGATCCCTAGCCCCACAGATGTGATGGTGCACACCTGTAAGCCCAGCACTCGTGAGGTTTAAAGTCACCCTTGAATATGTAGGGAGTTGAAGGCTAGCTTGGGCTGGAGACCCCGTCTTGAAAAGATTTTAAAATATGGTTAAATTATGATTATGTTTGTTGTGTGTTTGTTTGTTTGTTTGCTTGCTTGTTTGTTGAGACAGAGTTTCTCTGTGTAACAGCCCTAGCTGTCCTGGACCTAGTTCTGTAGACCAGAGTGGCCTGGAACTCACAAAGATCCTCCTGCCTCTGCACCCAAGTGCTGGGAGTGCTAAAGGCATGCACCACCACTGCCTGGCGACTATGTTTATGTTCGTTGATTTTGCTACATACCTCTAACTAGCCTTCAATTCTTGTGCCTCAAGAGTACTAGGATTACAGGCTAGACCACCATACCTGCCTGAACTATTAATTTTTATGAAAAGTATAATTTACCACAATCTTTAAAAAAACTGAATCAAGAGGCTAAGTGAGGAAGCTTGTAGGCCTTGAGACCATCATGTGGTGGGACTCACTGAAGGAGGAATCATGCTGACGGTGACCGGAAAGGAACTAGATGCCCTCACACTCAGGCTTCCGAGTGTGACCTTTCATCTCAGGCACTTGAGACCTCACAGTCATGACTTCTGCTCACATATCCAGTTCTTGCCAGGGTTATCAGATCTACCACCAGGACCATCAGCCCCAGCCCCAAGGGTGACAGGTTTGGGACCTCACAGATCTAAGGGCTAGGAAAAAGCAACAGGGACACAACCCTAGTGTCTTAGGATTTCTGTTGCTGTGTTGAGAACATCATGACCAACAAGCAAGTTGGGGAGGAAAGGGTTTATTTGGCTTACACTTCAGCACTGATGTTCATCACTAAAGGAAGTCAGGACAGGAACTCAAACAGGATGGGAACCTCAAGGCAGGAGCTGATGCAGAGGCCATGGAGGAGTGCTGCTTACTGGCTTGCTTCCCCTGGCTTTGTTCAGCCTGCTTTTTTTTTATAGAACCTAGGACTAACAGTCCAGAATGGCATCACCCACAACGGGCCGGGCCCTCCCCCATCAATCACTAATTTAAAAAATGCCTTACAACTGGAACGTGTGGAGGCATTTTCTCAATGAAGTGTTCCTTTCAGATGACTCTAGTTTGTGTCAGTTTGGCACAATCCTAGCCAGCACACCCAGCCCGCGCGGCAGGAAAGGGCTTAACATGAACGCCTGCAGGAATTCCCCTTCTGTCTGTCACCCTGCGGGGACCCCACAGCAGTTCACTGAGGAACTTCTAGATTTCTTCCCTCTCTCCAAAAGCTTGCTCTGACTTCTATCTCTTTGGCCATCCCAAACCTCCTCAAATCACCTGCTTCCCACGGCTCCTCTGACGTCTATTTGTGGAGAACAACAGTCTTGGCACATGCACCACCCTGTGCCCTCCAGTACCCTGGCAAACACTGCCGACCCAAGGAGTGCCCGTTCCCCCCTGAGCATGATAAAGACCCCAGAACGACTCCATTCCATCCGAGCGCTCTACTCACTCGGCACTGACACTCCAGGGCAGAGCCCCTCGCCAGTTTATAATCACATTGATCTAACACACTCTGGGATCTTAGGGATTCTCTCCTGGCCTCAACTTCTTTTACCTGTAATATGAAATGATTTTTTATGTCCCCGCAGCTCTGATCCACTGAACCCTTAACGTCACTATAGGATACAGAAGTGGACCAGTCCACATTGCAGACCAATAATCTCAAGGGAAATTCTCTGGCCGTTAAATGTGTTTTTCAGCTGTAAACAAGTCTTCCATGTCCTATTGTGTCAGCATAGGCCAAGCCACGGTGCGTCCCAAGGATACCAGGAACATGGCTGAAGATGCAAGGTTTTCAGTCCCTCAGAACATTAGAGCAGTTAGGTCACTTGTGTCTCTCTGAGAGCCACTTCTCACTCTCTGAAAGGTCCCAAGTCAAGATAATCCCAACCCTTCCCTTATAGTGAGACCCTACAGCCCTATCCTTCCAGTAAGAAGGCCCAGGGCTGACATTTCCACCCTCAAACTGCCCTGTTCCCAGCCGTGGAAGGGTGGCTACATTCCTCCGAAGAGACAATGACAGCCTTCCTCAAGTGCTTCCCACCACTCACCCTCCAAACTGAAGGAGATAGAGCAGAGGGAGGGGACCCTGTCAAACACTGTAAGAAAGAGAACTTTAAATCTTGGCTTCTATGGGGACCAGCCTTAATTAGGGTGGCGCCAAGTATGCTGCTGTAATTAACTGTGTGTCTGTGTGTGCACTCCATGCCCAGCTCTTCTGATTCAGCCTTCTAGAGGAGGCTCCAGCAGAGCTGGGTCCCCACAGCCCTCAAGGGAGGAGGGAAGCCACTCTCTCCTCTCCTCCAGTCTTCAGAAGCCAGAGCCATGGGCCTGCTGGATGAAACCACCGGAGGAAAACATTGCGGACACACTTCAGGACACCGGCTGGGAAAAGAAGCACTGGAGAGGCTCACAGACAACAAACCGAAATGTGACAAACAGGGATGCAGCCAGTGAACGTGCTTCTACACAGCAGAAGAAAAATCCACAGAAGGCGGAGGCAGCCACCACGCGGCAAGCAGTATTGCCAGCTGAGCATGTGGCAAGGAAGTCGGCTCCAGAATACATAGGAATTAAAGTTAATAGCAAAGAGGCAAAAGAGAAATGACTGGCGAGATATTTCTCAAAAAGAGGACACACGGAAGGTCAGGAGATGTGTAGGGAAAAGCCCAGCATTGTCAATCATCAGGGCAACACGAGTCAAAACCATGCAACCTGGTATCAAATCCCAAAGAGGATGACTGATGCCAAGGAGGTGGAGAAAAGAACTTGAGTATTACTGGTCGGAGTGTAAACTAGTACAACCACTACTGAAAACAGCAAGGACCCTTCTCAGACAATTTGGTAAAGAACTACCATACAACCCCAAAATCTTGCTATAGGAAATAGATCCACGTTTACTGAAGTACCGTCCATGGTAGCCAGATGCAGAACCCACCTACGCATCCAGGGTGGGCAAGCAGATTTGTTTAATGTGGCATGTATACATAATAGAATATTATGGATCCATGAAAAGAATGAAGTTCTAAGCAATGTGGAGAGAACCAGAGGACGGTGTGTTAAGTAAAATAAGTCAGGGACAAAAGACAAATGCCACAAGTTCTCACCTTTGTGTGAAAACCAACGTGTGACCCCGGAGAAATGGAGCAGAATAGTAGCGACCAGAGGCTGGGAGAGGGGGCGGCTGGTGAATACAGGGACGATGACTTCAGCTGGCTGTGCCATAGAAGGATAATGGCAAATGACAACAATTCACTGACGAATTCAGAACAGCCTACAGTGAAGTAATGGGATATCCCCTACACAAAGAAGTAACATATCGGAGGTGACAGCCAGGGACCCTGATCTGACATTGCACATTGTACATACACATTGAAGGGTCACACTCCACCCAATAATAATGTTGGTTCAAAATAAAAATACAGGTTACGTATAAACCACTGTGTACTGAGAGCTCTCTCTGGCCCCCGTCGTCAAGGAAACCCCGCGATCTGGCACCGACCCCGGAGACCGAGTACACCTGTGGCAGTAATACTATCCATTTTCCATTATTCCACTTACTGCTACCTTCCCTGAGAAGCGAGTGGCAGCCTGGTGGCCCACTAGGGAAGGGTTAGTACATACAGCGATTGGTCTAACCTGGGTTATGGGACTGACAAGGCTAATTAGATTCTGTTACAGGACTTTGAACTGAACCTGCTCCTCAGCCTTGGGAGTCTTTCAACATTTGTGCATGGTGTGGGATTTTCTGCTTGTTTGTTGTTTGTTTGTGACACTCTGTAGCCCAGGCAGGATTTGAGCTTGCAGCAATGCCCCTGCCTCAGCCTCCCGAGTGCTGGGATCCAAGGGTTCACCACTATGCGAGTGTGGATGAGGTTCCCAACCAACTCTTCTCACTTTCCCACAGCATACCAGGCTCCCAGTCTTTGCTTCTCCAACACCAAGCTCTGGTGACTCTCGAAGACTCCCCTCTGACTTTACCCATCTCTGAGCTGACATCTCAACCCCCCCGCCTACCCCCACTTGTGTTATTTTATATGAATGAGCACCCTTGTATTTCAAAAACTATTTTGCATTGGATCAAATATTGAATAAATGAAGAGACGCAGCATTAACAATAAAAGGTTGGAGCGATACACAGTTAATGGCAGCTGATAGCCAAGGAAGAGGAGAGTGTGCTCACCACTAAGGGGCTTTGGATAGATGCTGTATTAACAGAGGGATGTGGGGCCCCAGGAATTAGTCTCCTCCTCTCTGGGTGAGCAGTCAGCTGCTCCCCTATTCTGCTATTGCAGAGAGCATTCCCTGTACCTGGCCATTCGACACGCAGGTAGTTCTGTGGCAGTAGCCATCCTGATCTCTCTAGCCCTTCTGCCAGGCACTGAGAGTGGAGGCTGTTGTGGATTAGTTCATCTGAGCCTTTCAGAAGCCTGGGGAAACAGGGACTCTTATTGTCCCCACTTTACAGAGTGGGGCCGCTGGGGCAAAGGGCAGGCACATCTTGCGTCTTCAGTCCTTGCTGCCCTCTGTATGACCAATGCTAACTCACCACCAACAGAACAGAGGGTCACATTCTGGTCCGTGCTTGCTGACGTTGAAGTCAGTTATTCCAACTGCCAGGCACAGCAAACTAAAATGTGAATTTATGGCTCTTTCCTCTGATTCCCATCCCCAGTCTCTATCTCATGTAACCCAGGCTGGGCTCAAACTCTTCATAGCTGAGCATGACCTTGAACTCCTGGTCTTCCTACCTCCACCTCTATCTGAGTGCTGGGATTACGGGTGTGTTCCAGCATGATGGGATTTATGCAGTGTTGAATGGTAAATTCAGGACTAGGCAAGCATGCTCCTAACTGAGCCCCATCTCCTGCAGTAGTCTCAGGTATCTCACTAAATAAGAGTTCAATAAAACTAGATATCTCCAGGGTGTCTCTGGAGCTTTGGAGCCTGTCCTGGAACTAGCTCTTGTAGTCCAAGCTGGCCTCAAACTCACAGAGATCCACCTGTCTCTGCCTCCCAAGCGCTGGGATTAAAGGCATGTGCCACCATGGCCGGCTCAAGATTTTTTAGTAACTACCGTAGTCTCCCTAGGGTGATACAATACCAAATATTGGGTGAGTTATAAACATCAGAAGTTTATTGCTCACCATTCTGGAGGCTGTGTGGCTGCGATCAGCACGCTAAGAAGCTTGGTGTCTGTGAGGCTCATATCCGGGGCATAGACAGCATCTCCTCCCCACGTCCTCACAGACTGGAAGGTCAAAGAAGCTTCCTAATGCTGTAATAAAGATCATGACCAAAAGCAACTTTGGGAGCAAAGGAATATTTGGTTTACATATCCCAGGTCACAGTCTGTGGAGGAAAGCGGGTCCCCAAGGCAGGAACCTGGAGGCAGGAATGGAAGCAGAAGTCATGGAGGAGTTCTGCTCACCGGCTTGCTCTCCAGGCTCACGTTCCGTTTCCTTTCCTTTCTTTTCTCTTCTTTTCAAGCTTATATTATTATTATATTTTAATATTATATATAATATTATATTATTTTATTATTATAAATAATATTATATATTGTTTATTATTATATGTATATGAGTGTTTTGCCTACTCTTGGATGTCTTGTACCACGTATGGGCCTGATGCCTATGGGGGCCGGAAGGGGGCATTTGATCCCCTGGGACTGGAGTTACAGACAATTGTGAATCACCCCTATGTGTTCTGGGACTTGAACTCACGGCCTTTGGAAGAGCAACCAGTACTCTTACCCACTAAACCCTCTCTCCAGCTCCTCAGCTTCTTTTGCCTCCCAGGACTTCCTGACAACAATGGCTGGGCCCCCCTACATAAATCATTAATGAAGAAAATACCCTCACAGACTTTCCTACAGGCCAATCTGATGGAGACATTTTCTCAGTTGAGTTTCCTCTTCCCAGATAACTCTAACACTAGAGATATCTAGTGTGAAACTGACCAAAAAGAAACAAACAAATAAAAAACCTAAACAGCACAAATTCTGTGCAAAGAAAGCTGCCTCTTAGACCCCACTTAGTAACATCTTCTCCCACACATGCTAAATGTTCTCCGCTGGCCTCCCTCACACAGAGCTAGTGAACATCAGCTTTAGGCACTCTCAAGGGCTAAGGGGGAATCACATACCAAATGGAAAACCCCAGATGTACACACACTACACTGACTCCATGGCCCAGCCCTGAGGCCCCCACTTTTTCTTGGTCCCCACTCAGGCATTGGTTATCTCTCCCCTTTCCCTGGACTCCTTCCCAAGGGCTTCCCCTGGAGTCTTGCTTTTTCCAGGGTGTTAGGCGAGGCACATTGTATCAGCTGCTTTTCTATTGCTATAAACACCATGACTGAGGCTACATATAAATTTAATTTGGGGCTCATGGTTTCAGGGGCTAGAGCTCATGACCATCACAGTGGGGAGCATGATAGGAGGGAATCAGGCATGGGGATGGAGAAATAGCTGAGAGCTTACATCTAACCCACTAGCATGAGGCAGGGAGACAGAGCTTACACCTCAAAACCCACCCCTAGTAACACATTCTCTAACAAGGCCACACTTCCTCATCCTTCCCAAACAGTTCCACCAACTGTGGCCCAGGTATTCAGATATATGAGCCTATGGGGGGGGGGCTCTCATTCAAACCACCACTCACACATCTGGCCTTCCCCCATCCTTTGCCTTGTGACCCACTTCTGCCTGGGTGGGGGACCAAGTGGCTGTGTTTCCAGGTAAATGTACTTCTCCCCGTCATGCCAGTCAGCCTTAACTAGCGAAACCAATGCACACAACAATGTCATTTTCTTGAGAAGGAAAGAACCCATGATGCAATTCTGCACAGTGAGAGCAGTCTGAAACGGTCACCTTCTTGGGACTCTGTCAGCCAGGAAAGAGGAAGAACTGTGAGGAAAGCAGGCACAATGCCTGCCACAGCCCTTGCTGGCTTTGAGTCTGTGAAAGCAGTGTTGTATGATGGCCAGGCTGTCCACCTACCAGGAGCCTAGGCCCCAGCCCAGTGTGAGCCTAACCCTGTTCCTCTTCCTCAGGGCCACCACAGTCATGCCAGCTACTTGACTGGAAGTTATGAGCGGCCACATTGTTACCATATTGTTACCATGACTCCATGTCTGTTTAGGGTTCCCTTCCCAAGTACCAGATGCTTCCACAATTTCCCAGCGCTCCAGGAAGTTGGCAGGGCCAGTAACTCCCCATTTCTTCAGATGTGGCAGCTGAGGACAAAGAGGACAGTTTAACCAAGGTCCCACAGGTAGCTCGAAGCCAGAGCCACTTCCCAGGTATCAGCTGCCAAGCCAGGAGCAGAGATCCCGTGTAGCCATAGAAAAGACAGACTCACGCAACACCACACACACACACACACACACACACACAAATCCCGTCTTGCGTAAAGCAGCAGATACCACCGGCCAAAGCTGCAGACAAGCAGTAAATCTAGGAAGGAATCTTTGTCATTCAGAGAGCAAAGGGTTAAGATCGGTAATCTACAAAAAGCTCTTTCAAATTGGAAAGAAAAGAACAAACACCCGGTGGGAATTGTGGCAAAGAACATGAAGAGGTGATCCATAAAAGCAGGAAGCTAAATGCCCCCGGGCAAAGGGAAAGGTGCCCTAGCGACAGCCAGGGCCATCAGAGGAAGGCATTTAGGGACAGGATCGTGATGGCTGGTGGGCACCAAAGAAGCTCCATTCAGCTTATGAGCCATCACTACAATTAAGTTCCTTCCTTCAGACCAAAAAGCAATCCAGCAACTTCAATGAAAGAGTTCCTTTAATTTCTGCATTTAAAATATGTTTTGCAAGGTGGACATGATGCTACGTGACTGCAAATCCTGCACTTAGTAGGTTCAGGCTGGAGAGTCACTAGTTCAAGGCCAGCCTGAGCAGCTTAACAGGAATCTGAACCTATTTATTTATTTATTTATTTATTTATTTATTTATTTATTTATGTGTGTGTTTGTGTGTGTATGTGTGTGTGTGTGTGTATATATATATATATATAGCACTTAAAATATTTTTGAACCCACTAATTCTAGTCCTGGAAATCTGTGTGCCAGAAATTAAACCACTGCACCCTAAGGGTACATTATAAGGAATTTGATTATATCAGTTTTCCTCATGACAAAAGAAACTTGCAAGGAAATATGACAGAAGCAGGCTTCCTGGTTGTTTGATGAGGACCGCAAGACTGTGCAGACGCATTGGGGAAGAAGTGACAAATGTCCGGGACACACAGTGCCTTTTCTCCCTCTTCCCCTTCATTTGGAAATGAAAGACCAGCTTCAAGTCAGACCCAAAGAGACCAGCCCAGGACCCCACTCAGTACACTGGACAGGGGCAGACAGACATCCCATCATGCCTTCCTGTGCCATGTCAAAGCCTCCCCACAGGCCAGCGTAACCTTTGCTCCTTTAATTAGTGAAAAGAGTGGGTGTCGGTCAGCAGGAAATGACTGACCAAGCAGTGTCCCTGAGAACACCCATCAGGCAGCGTGGAGAAAGGACAGAGGGAGCAGAAGGAGGAAATGGTGTACAGGCAAACATCCAGAGATGCCACTTGGGAAACCTCTATGATGAAGAAAAGACCCTACAAAAGTGCAGCATGCAGGAAACTGGATGGCACATAAATCTAACTTGCTGGGAGGGTGCAAGGGCTGCATCTGTCAGTGTTCAGGGGCTAAGGGGAAATCTTCACCCTAGAAAATAAAAGCTGGAGAGCAAACCCACCCACCCCGTTCTCCTGAAGCTAGGGCATCCAACCCTAAAGAACCAGGAGCAGAAGAGAAAATCCAGTCCTGACTTGAACCGGGACAGCCTTTGCGTCCCCAGGGACTCCAGGATTGGAAGGTGGTAGAAACATGGAAGACAGAAGATTCTTGGGATTATACCTGGAGTCACTGCTCAGGGTGAAGGCATTCTGCAGAGGGTCTGTGGGATAAGAAGGACCCCTAGAAGCCTCCAAAGTCAAAGGTCAGGAGCTGAGAACCGGGAAAAGCCACAGGTAAGGATTTGTTTGGCTTGCGTGTAGTAGATAGAAACAGATAGAAACTTAGTTAGCTGCTAACGTTTTCAAGTGGTAGATTTTACACATACATGTACGTGTGTGCGCGCACACACACACACCAGATTCACAGTCACCAGCAATAATGAAAAATAAATTGTCCAGCTCTCTGTTCACAACATGCCCGTGTTCCCAAGGGGCAATGATAACTAGAGTTGGAGGAGGTGACCCTCTCAGGCAGCTCTGTTTGCCACAGACTCCACCTCACACAATTTATTTTTACCTGACCAGCTTGAAGTCACTGTGTGTGCTACCGTATGCCTGCTTCACCCCCTTCCTACCTGCTCTGACCCAACTGTGAGGACAACTCCTTGACCATAGCCTGAGTTCCACTTTACCTTCCAGTGTCTCGGTAGTTTTAGCACTGCACAACTTAGCTGAGCTAGAACCACATCCTCCCAGAACTTCTGTGTGCTTCTGAGCTCATGCAAGTTGGCCAAAATCAACATCTTGTACGAGACTAAGAAGGCAGAGGTTAAATGGCATTGGTGAATGTTATTCTGGGAGTGAGCTCAGGGCACCAGGCTCCCAGGCAGCGCTACACCAACCTGCTGGTTGCCCTCAAAGCTGGGAACAGAACACAGCTTCTCTGGCCCTTTCTAAATCTCTCCACCAGCTCAAGGCCCTGGGCCAAGGTCAGAAAGCTCACCAGCTTCTCCCACTGCAGCCCACATCCAGGATGCATGCAGGGTGGGCAGCCCTACCAGCATAGGCCTGTGCTTTGGTCACAGATGACTATTGACTGCCTCCTAGGGACTCAGAAACAGCCCCATAGACAAGCAATAGCCTGCAGGTCCAATGCCCATGATGAAAGCCAGGTTTGATGGCCCATGCCTAATCCCAGCACTCAGGAGGCTGAGGCAGGAGGATCATGAGTTTGAAGCTAACCTGGGTGACATAGCAAGTCTTGGCCTAAATAGCGAGTTCCAACAGCTTCACTGTTGACTAAATAGTGAAACTCTATCTCAGGGGGACAAAAATAAACAATCACAATAAGTGGTTAATAATAAATTAATAATACATAATGCCCATGCAAGTGTGCTCCCCAAAAGTCCTGACCCTGTCTCCGCGGTGACTTTGGACAAACTTCCTAACCTCTCTGAGCATGGCTTCCCTGTCTTAAGATGCTGATGCCTTTAATTCCAGTATTTGGGAGACAGAGTGTAGTGGTTTGAATAAAAATGGCCCCTTTGGCCCATAGGGAGTGCTGCTATTAGGGGATGTGGCCTTGTTGGAGAAAGTATGGCTTTGTTGGAGGAGGTATGTCACAAGGTGGTGGACTCTGAGGTTTCAGAGGCTCAAGGCTGGCCAGTGTATCACTGTGACTTCATGCTGCCTGTGGATCCGGATGCAGAACTCTCGGCTACCTCTCCAGCACCATGTCTGCCTGTGTGCTACCATGCTTCCCACCATGACAATGGTCTAAACTTCTGAACTATAAGCCAGCTCCTACTAAATGTTTTCCTTTATAAGAATTGCTGTGCTCAGGCTTGCGAGTTGGCTCAGAGTTTAAGATTACTGGCTGCTCTTCCAGAAGTCCTGAGTTCAATTCCCAGCAACCATATGGTGGCTCAGAACCATCTGAAATGAGATCTGCTGCCATCTTCTGGTGTGCAAACATACGTGCAGGAAGAACACTATACATAATAAATATATAAATTTTTTAAAAAAAAAGAGCTTCTGTGGTCATGGTGTCTCTTCACAGCAATAACAGCCCTAACTAAGACACAGAGGCAGGCAGATCTCTGAGTCTGAGGTCAGCCTGGTCCTGGTCTACAGAGTAGGTTCCAAGATAGCCAGGGCTACACAGAGAAATCCTGTCTCAAAACACCAAAATAAATAGAAAGAAAGATAGAAGATAGATAGATAAATACACAGATACATAGACAGATAGATAGATAGATAGATAGATAGATAGATAGATAGATAGATAGAAGATAGATAGGTAGATAGATACATAGGTAGATACATAGATAGATACATAGATAGATAGATAGATAGATAGATAGATAGATAGATAGAAGATAGATAGGTAGATAGATACATAGGTAGATACATAGATAGATACATAGATAGATAGATAGATAGATAGATAGATAGATAGATAGAAGATAGATAGGTAGATAGATACATAGATAGGTAGATACATAGATAGATACATAGATAGATAATAGATAGATAGATGGATGGATAGATAGATGATAGATAGATAGATAGATAGATAGATAGATAGATAGATAGATAGATAGATAAAGAGATATGGAGGTATACCATGTCCATGGAGGAAACATAAATAATGTTATAAAACAGGCAAGTCTTCCGAACAAATCTATAATGCTACAGAATCCCAACCAAGACCCCCTAACAGAATTAGAAAACAAAAACACAAAACTACAGAGGCTATAACACAAGGGAAGCAGAACGTAAGATGTTGAACTTTCAGGTGAGTTTGTTGTACGCGGTCAAGAGGCGCACAGGACAGATGCTCAGGACAAGTACTCCTTACTACAAGGGGGTATACTTAAAGAACCCTAAAGCAGAGGAAGACAGAGAATGCTGCCTGCAGAGTCCCCCTGACCCCTTGCAGCCACTTCCCTCTTTAACCTCAGTTGTTCTTTAGGCCTCCATCTTACTTGACAAATTGTTTGGTTTTGAACTTTCTCCTCACTGACCCTTACATATTTTTTGTGCCTAACGTCTATTCCTCAACCCATCCACACTACTGCCTGAACCACTAGTAGCTCACACCCACCGCAGTGTGCTACCCCAAAACATGGGCTACCTCGTGCATTTACTTGTTTCCTGACCCTAAGCACTGTGTAGCTCCAATTTAGGGATGTTCCCTTGGGTCCACATTTAGACCCGAATTTTGTTGGGCATGTATATTCCTAAGCATGAATCTTCTGAATCCTTGGAAAACTGTTCAACAGGAACAGAGAATGTTTGTGTGGAGGGTACTAAGGATCTAAATAAATCAGAAAGCTACGGTAGTTATAAGGTACCCATGTTGGCACATCCCTAAGTCCACAACGGCGAGTGTGTGTGTGTGGCGGCTCACTCAGGCGCACAGCCGTCCGTCCACTCAGCCAGTCAGCACAGATAACTCTCAGACCGGACTTCCCTGGCCAGATAACTGAGTGTCGCGGTCCTTTCAAGTACCATCACAGCCTAGGCCTGCAAGTACCGAGGAGACTGAGGGAGAAGGGGGAAGAGAAGAGAGACGGCCCCTCCCCCACCGGCCCACTGGCTTTAAAGAGAGAACAAAGTGACCGGGATCAGAGTGTGCAGGCAGCGGCTGCGACGCGGCCGATTCATCCCCGCCGGATGTGTGAGGGGTCAGGCTGCGGGGAGCGGCGGTGGGGGCGCCTGGCCTGAGCGCACCGCGACAAGTAACCTGCTTGGTCTCTGGGCAAAGGGAGACTTGCCAGGACCGTGCCCTTAACACAACCACAATGTAACCCGGCCTGGGGCTTCAGGTCAGAGCCCGCAAACTACTGCCTCTCCTGATCCCTCCAGGGACATCCTGTGGCCATAGTGCCGGAATGACACACAGGGACAAATGTCTGCCCCATACTCGTTCCTGCAGGACCCTTGTAGGCTCACTGGGGCCAGAAAGAGTCTCACCCCCTGCTTCTGCATCACCCAGGTGGTGACCCAGGCTCCCACTGGCTAGGGGAGGCTGGACTTGAGCCTCTATTCCGAAGTAGGATGATAGGGTATGTTGCCACACTCTCTGGCCGTTGTGACCCACAGGGGTCCTGGTGAGGGTCCTAGTCTACTGAGGAAACATGGCCCTTCACCCACAGGACCCTATTCTGATGGGGTAGAAAAGGCTGAGGCCTGAGTTGCTCCCAGGCTGTCAGGGAGACTCAGTTGCAAAACGGCAGGTTTTAGCTAAATGTCCTCCAGACTCTATCTAAGCCTTAGGATGCTTGAAAACAGGTTTCTCCTGGAGGTCAGGAGACAGGCCCGAAAGAAAGTCTTCAAACCAGATGCTGGGATCCCTGGGTGCAAATGCAAGAGACCCCTGAGCTCCATGGGAACGCCTTGAGCAGGTGGGGTGGGGGTGGCCTGGAGAGCTCTTCAGCGAGGAAGGGGCAGAATCATGCCCGCCCAGCGGAAACTCTGGCCTCAACTGGCCCTGCCTGGCTTCAATTTTTGGCTCTAGCTTTACCAGCGGTGGCCTTGGACAAGCTTTTTGTCTTCTCTAAGCGAGGACAGCGGACAGCGATGGGTACACCTATGGCACAGGGCCCTGTCCAGACTGAGCGCTGCTCAGGCAGAGACAGCCTCACGTAATAAACCTCAGACATGAACTGTCCTTGTCCAGCCGCGCGGGGGGAAGTGCCAGGTGCCTTAACCGGAGTGGGGGGAGGGCGGGAGATGCCAGCGTCAAGGGAAACAGGCCCAGCAGGAGGGGCAACGCAGACAGCAGAGCAGTCCCGGGCCAGATGGCCCGCGAGCCTTCGATTAGACAAGCCTTGGCCTCTCTGAGCCTGAGTTCCTAAGCGTATGAGCGGGCGCTGAGCGGGAGACCGGGTGGCGCCGGCGGAGCTGCGGCTTGCTCGGTGGCTCTGCAGCCCAGCTGCCCCACGCGGACCGGCCGAGGCCCCGGCCGGCCGAGCACCTGGGTAAACACGCGCAGCCTCGGCCGGCGGGGCTCCGGCGGCCGAGGGCGGCAGCGGCCACTTCAAAGAGCGGCGCGGCGGCTGGAGGCGCGCGGTCCGCTGGCCATCTGCTCCGCGTTAGAGCGCCGGCGGCGGGCGGGGGACCTCGGTGCCCTAGCGACGCCACTTGCAGACTTCGCTCTCGCTGCAGCGCCCCCCGAACTGCGCACGCTGGTACCGAGTGCTAGTGCGTGCCTAGCGTCCTGCTAGGCTCGGGAAGCCTGGCTCTTTCGGCTCACAAGCCTTTGCCTGCTGCGTCCGCATACTCCCAGAAGGCCTCCATTCCTCTGCAAACCATCCTGAGCGGCATCTTGCCCACCAATTCATTCCCCTCGGTCTCCATCCCCAATCACTGCCACCCCCTGACAAGTTTCTCCTCTCTTAAGTTTCATCTCCAAGACTTAGCTCTTTTCTTTGCCTGAACCCCCTACCTCTGACCTGGACAAACTCCTGCTCATTCTACATCAACCCAGTTCAAAAGGTTCCACCTTAAATGGTAGCGGCTTATTTCTTAAGAAGGTCGTCGTGTTCCCACAGATTGGTAGCTCTGCCTGGAGCCTATCAGCACTGTGTGACTCTTGAAGCTTCTGTGAGCCTCCATTTTCTCATCTCAAAAATCTGTCCTGTTGGGTTGTGAGGAAATAACAGTTTATAGTGAGGGGACGGATGGCTCAGTGCTTTAGAACTCTTGTTGCTCTTGGAGAGAACCTGGGTTTGATTCCCAGCATCCACACGATGGCTCACAACCATCTATAATGCCAGTGGATGCTCCACTCTCTGTGGAGCCCTACGCTGGTAAAAACCAAAGCCTCATGAACTGGCCTGGGCTGCCCTCCTGGCTTTCCTCCTTCTGCTAGTTTCTACCCAACTCAGTAAACTAGCCGTGGGCTTCCACCTGCTGAGGCAGACCACAGCTACAGCCTGGGTCCTTGTTCCAGGTGCAGGGAACTGGGTAGGGCTCCTCCTCCTCCTGTAGTGACATCCTGGCTCCATAGCCAGGGACACACCTGCTGGTCCTTGCTGCACCCAATGCAAGCTGAGGCTGGGTAGGCCAGTTATGCCAGCTGCAGACCCCAGGTTGAAGGAGGTTCCTGAGGATAGAGCTTTTGACTCAAGCAACATGAGGGACAAGAGGTTGGGTCACCTGTCCAGAGCTGGTAATAACTATCCCTTCCAACCTTGAGCGCCCACGGGAACTTCTTAGAGCCCTGGAGCTCTAAGGGACCACCCTAGGGAATGAGGCTAGGACATCTGGCCAGAATGAGCAGGAATATGAAAAGGGCTGGTTGCCCACAAGTGTGGCAGATGGCCAGCTAAACAAGCACAGGACCCTAGGGCCACTTCCTCTCTGTCCACTGCTTCCTGTCAGCTTACAGAGTCCCTGATGTGGCCCGTGTCCCTTGGTTCCTTGGTCAATCTGTGAGATGGCAGGAAGGAACCTGGGAGATGAGGTGCTAGGGAGTGGGTTATGGATAGTAAAGGTTGTGGAGGGTAAGGAGGAGGCCCCTGATTTGGGATCAGGTACTTCCTGAATGAGCCACCTAGTAGCTAAGCCCAACGGTAGGGCTCCCTACAGGAAGGGACCATGGGAAGGCAGAGTAAGTATACCTCTTCCTGCTTGTTCTCAACCACACTGGGCACTTACTCCTCCAACTGCATAGCCAGAAGCCACACCAGATAAAGCCAAGCCTCTTTAGAACAGGATGTTCATTGGGATGCATTTGCCGTAGGTCTGGACCCCCAGGCTCACAGGATGAAGTGAGAGCCCGAAGGCCCTGCTGGCTTGTGCTCCCAGGAGAGACTGGCTAGGACAGAGAAGGTCCAGAGCAAGGCAGGGCCATTCTGATGTGAGCCTAGACCCGAAAGATGTGTGGCAGACCCTGATGACCCTTCAGACCCTCTGGAGAGCCACATGTCCCATACTGGATGAAGGAGAGGGGTTGGGCTTGTGCCAGGAAAGCCCTCAGACTGTAGTGTGGACAAATGGGACTGCAAGATCTCAGGAAATCCAGCTACGACTGGCCTGTGCTGACCCTCAGCCCCATATTCAGGTGTTCAGTAGTGGAGGGTGTGGGGGAACCCATTGTGACCGCATGCACCTGCCATCCCAGCACTGAGGAGGTCGAGGCAGGAGGTTCACCAACTGGAAGCCAGCCAGGAATTTGCAACAAGGTCTCTTTCAAAAAGGCAAAACAAGAGGGGTGGGGAGTCTGGACTAGGAGCGGTATTGCCACGCCCATGGCCAATCTAAAAGCCTCTCTTTTGCTGGGCAGTGGTGTCTCACACCTTTAATCCAAGCACTAGGGAGGCAGAGGCAGGCAGATTTCTGAGTTCGAGGCCAGCCTGGTCTACAGAGTGAGTTTCAGGACAGCCAGAGCTACACAGAAAAAAGGAAAAAGCTCTCCTTTGACCCCCATTTCTCGGAACAGTCTGAAAAGCGCCCCCTTGGGCAGTCCAGGGTATAGCATTGTAAGGAGAGTTCGGGTTAGTTCTAAAAGGCTGCCTGGGCCTACATGGCCCCTTTTCCTCTCAAAACCAAGACAGACCATGTTTTGAAAGCCCCCAAATCACTTCGAAATCTGACCTCACCACTTGCCAACTCTGTGGGGAGGCGGCGGTTATGCCCCTTTTCTGAGCCACAACTTCCTTAGCAAAAGAATGGAGAATGAGTTTGCATGCTCATATTCTTTTCACGGCAGTGAAGGACTCTCAACTCCCCACTCGGCCACTACTGGAACCAGCACAGCGCCCCACCCCTGGCACCAAACTCTGTAAACAGTAGTTATTTTGATTCTGCCTCCAGCATTTTTCTGCCCAAACACTAGCACTGGAGTGGACTTTGACTTCGGAGTCGTCACGTCCCGCTGCCCTCCCCGCCCCCCCCCCCCCCCCCCCCCCCCCCCCCCCCCGCCTCTTCCCTCTTTGGTGTCCCTCCTGGGAGACCCCAGCAGGCCATGGTTTCCCCTTCTGGCTTCCAGGCTTCTGCCCCCTCTTCTCCCCTCCCCCAAGCTGGTCACTTCCCCAGGGAGAGAAAGGGTTGGATCACAGAGTGTCCCTTCTACCGGTGGTTCAAAGCTGCCGCCAGCCCCCGCATGGCCGGCTTGATTTGTTTCTTATCTTTAATTTTGTTTTAATCGGGCAGATCCCCTCCGGTTACTTTTCCCCAGAATCTTACGGCATCTTTGGAGCGGGCAACAAAAGCATTCTTTTTGGAGCCCGCAGGGGGCCAGGGCAGAACCACTTCAAAGAGAACGCAAAGCAGCGAGTCCCGTCATTGTCCTCCCCTGCGTGCCTGCCCCCCAGCGTCCTGAGGCTGCCCTGAATAGGCAGGTACAAAGGCCACACGTTCAAAGTGGGCACCACACGCTCCATCAGAAGGCCAGCTTTGCCCGTCGCCACTTTGCCTTCATCCTCCTATACACAGGTCTCCCGCCAGGGAGGGAGCAGGCCTTGAAGTGGGGGCTCTCTCGTCCTCCCACCCTCCCTGCCTCTCTCTCCCTCTCTCCCTCACTTTCACCCTCCCTCCCCGGCTCTTTTTCTCCCTCCCTGGCCACAATTTACGATGCATTTTGAAGTGGCCCCTTGCGTTCAGCACCTCAGCTGAGCCGGCAGGTGCAGCCTGCTGGGAGCCTGGGCAGGTCTGCCCTCTGAGTAGCTGATGAGAGGCAAGTTCTCCTGGCACCGGACCTCTGAGACTGGGTTAAGTAGGAAGCTACCTAGGCCGTCAGCTCAGGATCTTTCTAGATTTGTTGTTGTTGTATGGAGGAGTGTTTTGCCTGCATTTGCGTATGTGCACCACCTGTGTGCCTGGTGCCCAAGGAGGTTAAAAAAGGAGTGTGTGTGTGGGGGGGGATCCCCTGGAACTGGATGAGGATGTTGGAGGTATGGCACTGGTCCTCTGCAAAAGCAGCCAGTGTTGAGTCACTAAGTCACCTCTAACCCCAGCCCAACTCAGTTCTACAGGAAAGGAAACTGAGGCCCAGGGATAGGTAGCTACTTGCTTTGGGCCCCACAACAAGGCTGGGCAGGGCTGAGTATGTATTTTTCTAATTCCTGCATTTCATTTCTGGGAAGACCTGGAGGTGTTAGCTGCTGATGGTCACTCAATCGCCAGGAGAAAATACCCCAAAGTAGGGGGAGTGCACAAGGCTGGCATGCATAGGCTATGTCTGAGCCCAGGGTTGGAGCGGTGGCCCAGAGGGATAAAAGTCGGCCCATTTGCAGAGATAACTGCAGGGTGGTCATAACGCTTGTCCTTCATAAGAATTAGGTCTCCATGCGCCACACTGGACCCAGTATCTGACTTCAGCCAGTGTTCTCCATTTGAGGGAGGAGATGGAGGCTCAGGGAAGGTAAGTAACCTGCCCAGAGTCACACAGCCAGTTAGTGATAGAAGAAGACATTTAGTGAGATATTACATGCCATTTGCCTTGTGTCCCGGTCCTCCCTGTAGGCACAGTGCAGTGTCTCAGGATCAGATCCCTTGGGATGAGAAATGTGGAGTAAAGCCAACCACCTCATACAAGTAGGAGAGTCTGCGCTGCAGAACCGAGTGCCCTTGGCCTTGTACTCAAAGGCTGAAGGGGAAGGGAGCTAGCAGGACTGTCTCTGCCCTCAGCAGACTCGAAGACCAGGCAAGACTGGGAGGTGTCAGCATCGATGTCACTTGGTGATGTCACTGCTGCAGTTCAGCCTGAACCAGATTCAAATTCTACCCTACTGCCTCCTCATGGCCTTGTCTGGCATCTGCACGTTGAAGGACTGGTGTTCAACTTGCAGGAATAGCCTCAGTAGTCCCCGCAGTCCGGAACTTGCTCCAGAAACAGGACAGCTACCGCTACCTGATAACAGTCAAGGATACAGGACAAGGAGTGAGGGACCCTGCCAAGTCCAGGGAGTGTGTCACAGGAATGGGAGATGCCATCCCAGGCAGGGTTCTGAGCCTGCAGCACAGGAGAAAGGTGAAGGGCAAACAGCCAACAATTGAGTAGGGCTGACCCTGCAGAGAGTTCTGGAAAAAAAAACCCACCCCAGCTCCAAGAAGGGCAAGAGAGGCAGGGCCACAGTCCAGTAGCAGGATAAGCTTGGGTCTAGGAGACCATCTGGGTAGTCAAGAGAGTGCAGCATCATTGCCTGGACCCAAGTGACTAAGAGTCAAGCAAAGCTCGATTTCCCTCACCTGTGAAATGGACGGAGGAAGGAGGGTGAGCTAGTTTGCCGGAGTCTTTGTCCTGTTCTTCAAAAGGCCTGGAAAGCAGGGCCTGCCAGGGTACTCTGGACACCTGTCCCCTGTGTTGGCACCGATTAGATCCTTGCTTAAAGGTGTGTTGGAAAACAGGTGCGGTTGCTTTGAAAACCTAGCTTGAGAAACAGAATTTAATGGACTGAGCAATCTGTGGAGTGTGTATTCTGACGGGGATGGCTTGTGGGGACTTTCATCTCTTCTGGCAAAGAGAACCCGAGGGACAAGGAGTGAGCAATAGGCACACCTGGTGCTTAAGCAGGGACCCTGGTCTTTGGGTGTTGATGTTGTTAAACACTTCTGTCTCCCCTTTTCCCCCATACAAAGTGAAGCAGCCACTGGGACCCCCATCCACTCCTAAGCCCACTTCATCCACAAAGGAAGTGTCCTCAGGCACAGAGACAGAAACATCCACATTGCCCCAAACCAGGAGTGTCCTGACCTCTTGAGAACTCTGGTTAAGTTCTGTAGGAAAATGCCAAGAAAGGGCTAGAGAGATGGCTCAGCAGTTAAGAACACTGGCTGCTCATGCAGAAGACCTGGGTTCAATTCCCAGCACCCACAACCATCCCAGGGAATCCAGGGGTGTCCTCTTCTGACCTCTACAGGCACCAGGCATACACAAGATACATGCGTATATAAGCAGGCAAAACTCTCATACACATAAAATAAAAATATAAATAAATCATTCAAAAAGCTTTAGACTATCAAGAAAACAGTCCAATCGATACATTGTGCACTTGCAATGTGCTGGGCATCACTGGAAACCCTTCCCTCTATATCCTGTGCAATGCTCCTATCCACTCCCAGGAGATGCTGGCAGGCATGGTCATGTGTCCACTACATGTACATGGGGTCTCAGGGAAGTGGCAAATTTGGAGCAGAATCCCAACCCCTGTGGCAGGGTAGGAGCTGGTGCTGCACTGGACATCTGAAGGAGTCAGGGCACAGCTAACTGCTCTGAAACCGAGAGGATTCGGGAACTCGGAGCTTCTCCCCTTGAGCATGGCCTGCTGATTGCTGGCTCATCCCCGATAGGAATTCCACGTCTGCGATTCACCTAGCTCTGCTAGCGGCAGCCACCACCACCATCAGCCCAATGGGCCTTCCTCTTTCCCACATGAAGAGAGAGAGAGAGAGAGAGAGAGAGAGAGAGAGAGAGAGAGAGAGAGAGCAGGTGCAAGCACCAGGCCATTTTGGACTCCACCGCTTCCAGAGCAGCTTGCTTCCTGGGCGCTGGCACAAACGGTGGCATGCAAATGTGGCCCGGAGGGCTGTAATAAACACTCGCTCGACGCTTTTTTTCCTTTTCAAATCATCTCTTAGAGCCCTTTCATGCTAACGTCTAGGAGATGTGACATTAGAAAAATCGCTTTGACATGCTAAGGGGCTCCAAGATTAACAACAACAAAAAGAGAGAGAGAGAGAGAGAGAGAGAGAGAGAGAGAGAGAGAGAGAGAGAGAGAGAAAGGACAAGATAAAGCTTTCGGAAGACCTATTGCAGAGGAATTACCCGCCTTTGAAAGCGTTCCAAGGTTGGTGCCTGCTTCTGCTTGTTGGCATACATGGAAGTGAGCACTACAAAAGCCCGCACTCAGTTCCACTCGAATGAAAGATCTAGCCGCCAGCATGGGGACAGGGAGGGTGGCCAGGCTTTGGGAAAAGTGAAGATAGGCCTGGAGGGGGCTTCCTGCCCTGAAAGCAAAAGGGAGCAGACTCTGGCACACTTCCAGGATGAATATGTCAAGGTCAGGCGTGACCAGTGCCCCTTGTCACATGACCCACCCAGCCTGCTCCAGCTGCTGGCCCCACCCACTTTTCTATTCTTTTTGGTTGGGGGACAGAGGAGGGGGATCTGCTCTGTTGTTTAGGCTGGCCTTGAATTCTAAAACTCACAGACTCAGGTAGCCAGTCCTCCCTCCTCAATCTCAGAAGCAGCTAGAACTGGGGGTATATATCAGCACCACACCCAGTTTTTATTAGCCTCTTCCTTGTGGGGCCTTAACTAACCTCTCCAGGGTTCTCGGAGGAGACTTTGTGGCGTGAGCCTGGAGAATGCTTAGTGCTCACTGACTCTTAGAGACCCGCTGGAGAGCTCCAGGCTGAAGTGGGGGATTCTGTGGTTCCCTGGAGTCGTGCTGAAGTCTTCAATGGAGGCCAGAGTTTGACAAAGAAGTACCACGTCAGGAGAGGCAGAAATGTCAGCCAGGAAGTGGCTCAGGCCCAGGCCAGCTCTCAGATTCCGGTGTACCTCAGCTGAGGGCATGTATGGAGTCACAGCCATTCCTGCAGAATGGCCTGTGTCCCTTCCTTTTGAATTAGGGACCACCTGACGTTTCTGGATCTGTGGCAGGATTCTCTAGTGGAAAAAATCCTGAAGGATGTATACGTCCTGTAAAAGGTTTAAGGATAGTGACTGGGCTGTCTAGCAAGGGCCATTTTCGTGCCGGAGAGACTGAAAACTAGGGAGCTAGGCAGTCCATGCAGCTGGATACCCCCAGAAGGCTTGGGGCTTCCTGAACACTTGCTGCTACCAAATCCATAGCAGAAGGCCGGTAAGACTGGAATCTGATGTCAGAGGGAGGGTGGTAGTGGCGGCAGCGGCAGCAGCAACAGACATGCTTGCTCAGGAAGAAGGGAAAGCAGGCTTCATATTCAGGTCACTCACTGGAAAGCACAGCCCCTCACAGATATGCTCAGATGTCTTTCTCCTAGGTGATTCTAAATCTCATCAAGCTGGCAATCAAGACCAGCTATCGCACACGGCATATTGTAAACACTATTCCTTACTACAGGAATGCCCTGGCGTCTCCTACGGAGAACAGGGAGCCATTCACGAGCATCTTCTAAACAGGTTCTGTCCCGAGGGTAGGCACAGTCCACTATACTGGCATTCTCATTGCAAAGATTAACACTGCTCACTTTGGGCAGAATGCTCTGGCACCCTAAGACTTCAGCTCAGCACACTAAAGACAGCCCAGTGAAGAGACCTCTGGGTAGACTCCCAGCACAGCTGACGGTGGTTCCTTTCGGGTCCCTTCCCCTTTCTTCACCCAAAGATTTAAAAACTTGAAACTTTCGGAGTCTATTGAATTGTTCGAGAGTGTCTTAGTTAAGGTCTCCATTGATGTGATAAAATACCGTGACCAAAAGCAACTTGGGGGGAGTGATATTTGACATCACAGTCCATTATCAAGGGAAGAAGTCAGGGCAGAACTCAAGCGGGCAGGAGCCTGGAGACAAGAACTAAAGCAGAGACCATGGAGGATCATAGCTTACCAGACTTGCAGGACCACTAGCCCAGGGGTGGCACCTCCCACATTGAGCCTGCCTCTCCCAAGTCAACCATCAATCAAGAAAGTACACCAGAGCCTTGCCCACAGGCCAGTTTGCAGGGAGCATTTCTCTCAATCAAGGTTCCTTCTTCCCAAATGACTCTAACTCGAGTCAAACGGTTGTAATATCAGCAGCACAAATGGACAGGGCAGGAGGAAAGTCTCCTGACATTCTGTGAAGTCTAATTCCCATGACGGCATGTTACCACAAAAGAGATGGGAAAGCCCTGTAGCTGAGGTCTGAGTGGGGAAAGGAAGACTCATCAATGAAAACAGGGATTGTTGGGGCTGGAGAGATGGCTCAGCAGTTAAGAGCACTGACTGCTCTTCCAGGGGACTCGGGTTCAATTCCCAGCACCCACATGGCAGCTCACAACTGTCTGAAGATGCAGTTCCACGAGATCTGACACCTTCACACCAATGCACATAAAATAAAGTTAAATAAATCATTAAAAAATTAAAAAAAGAAAAAGAAAACAAGGATTGTGTGAGCTGTGGAAAGAGACAGCCATTGAGCCTCAAGCAGCAAGAAGGCCGGAGGGGGGGGGGGTTGGTCGGGTGGGTGGGGTAGGGTAACTTTCGCCACGCAGCACGGTCAGCATGTGTTGAGTTCCACGAGCTGTCACCTTCTATACCCATAGGGCTCCTTCCAGGACCTGTCTGGATACCAAAATCTGCTGATGCCCAGGTTCCATCGTACCGTGCAGACCCTACACACATCCCCTAGAGATGTGCACTCAGCTCTAGACGACTTGTGACACCCGGTGTAATATAAGCACTAAGGAAATAGCTGCATTGTTTGGGAGTTGGCTTCTTAAACTGGGCGCTGAGGCCGATACACGGTCACATAGCTAAATGTAGGGGCTACAAGAAAAAATCCTAGCAACAGTAAAAGGTTGATAAATGACCCAAAAATTAATTCTAAATCAAATGTTCAGGCGAGGGACATGGCTGGGTAGGTAAAGTTCCTACACATGAGGACCTGTGTTCAGATCCCTAGCACCCAGGTAAAAAGCTAGGCATGAGAGCGTGCATTGGTCACTCCAGAGCTAGTGGTCAAAATGGGTCGATCCAGGGGGCTTGCTGACCAGCAAGCTGTAGAGCCAGTGAGAACCCCTGCCTCAAAAAGTAAAATACAGAGTAATTGAAAAAGACATCCCGATGACTTCCACACATGCTGGTGTGGATGGGCACACTTGCACACACACGTATACATGCATACAACACATAGCTGAGTCTTTCGAAAGTAAAATGAACAATCTGAGGTGTTTCTTGCAGCATGCGAGCTCACTACGACCTTGGTTCTTAACCCATGAAAGGCATAATCTGTCTTGCGTGGGTCATCATGCCACATAACACCGACACACACTGCCTGAAACACCTTGGTTTGGATCTGCCATGACTGTGTGCCACTAACGGAAGTGTTTTTACTATACATACAGAGTTTTCTGCTTTCGTAGAAATAGAATGGTTTTTTATTGTGGAGAACAAAGAATATCTCCCACTGTTATTCCCCAGCATGCATCAGATTAGCCTATCTTTGGATTGTATTATGTCGGAATGTTTGGTTTTTTTTTTAAATTGCTATTGAAGGTGCTTAGTTGAGCTTCATTAAAAAAAAAATCACTAAATGGGGCCCAAAGGAAGAGACATTCAGTGGTTAAAATGTTTTTTGTTGAAACATGAGGACCCCAGCACCCTTGTAATAAACAAAACAACAACAACAAAAAATTTAGGTGTCTTTTCTACTTTTCTATTGCTTTGAAGAGACCATAACCATGTTGCTTGGAGAAGTAAGCATTGTTTGGGCAGTGGTGGTGCACGCCTTCAATCCCAGCACTTGGGAGGCAGAGGCAGGTGGATCTTTGTGAGTTTGAGGCCAGCCTGGCCTACAGAGTGAATTCCAGGAGGTCCAGGGTCACACAGAGAAACCCTGTCTTGAAAAACAAAACCAATAACCAAACAACTTCCCTGAGAAGTAAGTGTTTAATTGAGAGCTTGGTTACAGTTTTAGAGGGGAACCCATGATCATCATAGTGAGGAACATGGAAGCAGGCAGGCAGGCTTGGCCCTGGAGCAGGCACAGAGACCTTACATTCTGGTCTGCAGGCAGCAGGCAGAGAAAGAGAGAGATACTGGGCCTGGCATGGGCTTTTGGACCTCAAAGCCCACCCCTAGTGACACACCTACTCCAACAAGGCCACTTCTCCTAATCCTTTCTAAACAGTCTGCCAACTGGGAAGCACATGCACATATCTGAGCCTCTGGGGCCATTCTAGTTCCAACCACCACACTAGGCGTGGCAACATGCACCTGTCATTTAGTGCTGGGGTGGAGACAAGAGGATCCTGGGAATCTGATGGTCTAACTGACCAGTGAAATCCAGGTTCAGGGAGAGACCCTAGCCCAGAAAATAAGGCGCAGAGTGATGAGAAGACACCTGGCTCAGGTGGCTTGCCTCAATACACACACGCACGCACACACATATGTACACACGTGCACACCCACAAAGAGCACATGCATATACCACACACACAGAGCCACATGCATATACCACACACACACAAAGAGAGAGAGCACATGTGTATGTTACACACACATGCACACACATACACACACAGAGCACATGCATATAACACACACAGAGTCACATGTATATACCACACACATACAGAGCACATGTGTATATCACACACATACATACACACATACACACACAGAGAGCATATGTGTATACCACATATATACACACAGAGCACATGCGTATACCACACAAACAGCACATACATATACCACACACACACACACACACACACACACAAATTGTTAAATGAATTTTGGCCTGGAATTAAAACAGAATTTTCAATCATTTCTGACATGGTACTAAACATGTTTTTGATATTTTATAATATGTATCATACATTGAAGGTTATAAAATGTAAATATTGGCCAACTCTGTATATAATATACATTAGTATATCCAAATATGTTGGATACTCTGTGTCCTCTAGTAACAAAGGGTCGGATAAGATTTTATTCTTTATGTCAAAATAAGGAAGCACAGCCTTCCCACCAGGGTGCAAAGTTGCTTTTGTCTTTAACGGGTGGTAAATTATTTGTATACCAAACAATTATTTTAATACAAATTTCTTATGACTTACTATCAGTAAATTCTTGCTATAAGTCTGGGATTGCGTGAATTTTCTCAGGAGGAAGAGGGTCACAAGTAGACAAACATCAAGAAGCCCTGGCTGAGGGAACAGTAACAAGGTCAGCACAGAAGCAAATCTTTCTATTTTCCACCCTCGGCAGGTTGAAGCCAGGATGTAACAGGAGAGCAACTGTGCCTGCCAGCAGCTGCTAAGGCTCAGAGCTGAGTGGGACACAAGTTGGTGGTCTCTAGAGAAGTGATTCTCAACCTATGGGTCGCAAGTCCTCTCATGGGGATTGCCTAAGACCATTGGAAAACACAGACACCTGCATTATTCCTCATAACAGTAGGAAAATCACAGTTATGAAGCAGTAACAAGATTGATTTTATGGTTGGGGAGCCACCACGACATGAGAATCTGTATTGAAGGGTTGCAGCATTAGGAAGGCGGGGAACCACCGCTCTAGAGAGATGCAGCTGCATGCCGGACAAGAGGACAACAACCACACCAGGCCCTGCTTTGCACAAAGTGGGTTCTACAGGGAGCTAGGGCTCCCAATGGCCTTTGAGAAACTAACTCAGGCCATGTGTGCAGAAGGTAGAAGCAGACGAGGCTAGGTGTGGAGGGGAGGGTAAGGATTCCCAGACAGGGAAAATGAGGACAAAGTGTCTGGGCCAGCTCTCAAAAGGTTAGTAGGTGAGGGCTGAGGGTAATCAGATGGCAAGAACAATGGTTAAGGGCCTCGGAGGGTCAGGGCTAAGGTCGGTGTGGGGGAAGGTCAAGTTTGGAGGAGAACATAACCGATACCATTGGATCATTTCGTGAGGGTCGGTTCCTTTCCTATCCTTATGCCACAAAGACCAAAACAGTGACACCTGCAGGGAACAGCCCTGAGCCTGTGACTGACAAGAGTTGATGGAGGGACATTGGGCACCTCAGAGCTATGTGTTCTACACGGCCCCAGAGTTCCTGTGTGACGAAAAGCTCCAGTGGCCTCCTGTGGTAACCAGTGTGACAAGGCACAAATCATCCCCGACATCTGGGATCTCATTGTATTCCTGGAGAAATTACCAGCAGTAACAACCCCCAGACTTATCCCCCCCCCCCCCCGTCACACTGGCCCAAAGTAGCTGCAGACTCTCAAAGCATAAACTCAGTCTCCATCAAAAGAGGTGAGGACCCTCCTTTCCCTTGCTGTCTTGGCTCCTCAGAACCATCTCCCAGTCCCAACGCTCACAGAGTTCTTCCTTCTGGCAACAACATAATGCAGGCTGGGGTTGAGGTGATGGAAGCTAGGTGAACCCAAGCAAATCTAGCCTTCTTCATCCCTAAAATATAGATGAGGACAGTCAAAGACACACGTAAACTGTCAAAAACACGCGGAAGCAGTTAGTGATGTCGTCTGCATGGTGTGTAGTGGGTAAGTAGTTTTATCATGACTGAAAATGAACTAAAAACGGTGGCGGGCTCCGAGATGGAGCACTGGGCTGACCAGAGGGGTCCTGAGCTTCCGGCCTTGGGAGGGTTTAGTCCTAACGTATCTCCCCAGAAGTATGCTTGAACAGGGGCGTAGCACAGAGCTTATGAGGAACTGAACCTAGGGAGCACAGGTAGGGGGAACAGGAAGGGAAGGAGGCCTGGGACTACATTCGGAGTGAGCCGATGGGGTGCAGAGGTTGCCCAGCAGTTGCAAGCACTGGCTTCTCTTCTAGAGGTCTCAGGTTTACCCACATTGTCGCTCCTAACCATTTGTAACTCCAGTTCCAGGGAATCTGATACCCTCCTCTGGTTTCTGAGGGCACCAGACACATACATGATACACAGATACATGCAGGCATAATACTAATACACATAAAAATAAAAACAAGTGCTAGGCAGTGGTAGCACATGCCTTTAATCCCAGCACTCGGGAGGCAGAGACAGGCAGATCTCTGTGAGTTCGAGGCCAGCCTGATCTACAGAGTGAGTTCCAGGGCAGGCTCCAAAGCTATAGAAAAACCCTATCTTGAAAAAACAAAATAAAAAATAATTAATTAATATTTAAAAATGATTTTTTATAGCCGGGTGGTGGTGGCGCACGCCTTTAATCCCAGCACTCGGGAGGCAGAGGCAGGCGGATCTCCGTGAGTTCGAGGCCAGCCTGGTCTACAAGAGCTAGTTCCAGGACAGGAACCAAAAGCTACGGAGAACCCTGTCTTGAAAAATCCAAAAAAAAATGATTTTTATAAATGAACAGACAAGTCAGCCTTGGTGGTACAAGCCTGTCATCCCAGCTACTCAAGCGCCCAAGGCAAAAGGGTTGGGAGTTCAAGGTTCCCTGGACTACACAGTGAATTCAAAACCAACCTGGGCAATTTAAGTAAAGAGGACATAGCTCACTGATGGCATGACTGTCTGACACATGCGAGACCCCAGTGCAGGGAAAAGGAGAAGAAAGGAGGAGAGGTGCTGTGGTCCTGGGGGTTTCATTCCTGAGTGACTAGTTGGGTGGTGGCAATGAATGCTATCCCAGCAGAGAGGCAAGAAAGCCAATAGGCATTGGTTGGTGACCTCCCCCGGGGATGGCGGCTCCCCTACATTTTTGCTGCCAAGGCAAGCATCCAGAAGGATCTACAGACTTTGCTGGAAGCTCTGGGTCAGCCTGAGAAAAAGCAGGACAGGGAAATTGCAGCAGAATCCCCACCATACCGTACCCCTTACACAAGTGAAGTGATGGGGTTTGTGTGCTCCCCGCAGGCTCCCTCTGTAAAAACCACCAGTCGGTCCTAAAGTCAGTGCCAAGGAGAGCTTCCTGGGCAGGCAGCAGCTGCCGCTCTGTATCCCCTCCATCCCCAGCCTCTGGGAAGGCTTTTCCTGTCTGTACCAGGGCTCATCTCCTGCCTTGTCCACCTTGGGTGCCCTCCTCCTTGACCTCTGTTTCCATGGAGAGAGAAAGAAGAAAGAAACCCCATACCGCAAAATAATCCAGGCCCCTTTGGCATCATGACAGAGGACAGCATTTATGGCTCCTGGCCTGTTGCAAACTCAAGAGCAAGGCTCAAAGCCTGGTTGCTTCCTTGTTGTTTGGATGAGTGAAATCAGTCCTACCAGAGTGGGCATGGGGAGCGCAGGAGGCAGGGGCCAGCCCTCTGATATCCTGCTGTCCCCCAACCAGTTTTAATGCAACAGGGAAAGACAAGGAGAGAGCCCCTCTTCTCATCTTCAGTAGAAAGAAAAGCCTCCACTTAGGGGAATTTACACACCTTGGATTGGCAGAACCCCAAGACCACCTTGCAGCCAGGATTCTCAAAAAAAAAAAACCCAATCCAATGAACAGAATACATGCCAGATGAACCCCAAATGGAAGGACTCTGAGTTGGGGAGGCACACAGGGTCCTTGGGGGAGGGAGGGCTACAAAGCTCTGCTCCAGGACACTGTAGCATCTATGTGGGGAATGTGCTGGTTTGTAGCACACGTTCCTGGTGATAGGCATGTACTCTTGTTCCCCCATCTTGCCTGCAGTGACTCCCAGTCAGACCGCAGCTTCAGCCTGGTTACAGGGGGACATGCGGCACCGTGTTCTGCTCTACTGACCTTGCACACCAAGAACATCTGTATCTGCCTTTGCTCCTCCTCCTCTTGGCTTGTGTGTGTGTGTGGGGGGTGCTTCTCAATGCAGTAGGCTGTATACATGTGATTATCATCTCTGGCTCTGGCTCTGGTGTCGTCTTCAGGTTTATCCCCATGCCATCTCTGTGTTTCTCTCTCTCTCTCTCTCTCTCTCTCTCTCTCTCTCTCTCTCTCTCTCTCTCTCTCTCTCTCTCTCTTTTTTTTTTTTTTTCATGGAAGTCATTTACCCTGACCCCAGTGCTAAGTGTTCTTCTGCTCCAACACACAGGGGTCACACACTCTCAGGAATTCTTATCCGGAACCACATCACAGATGCAGACGATGCCAACCAACCCTGAGGAATGCCCAAGTGCTGAGGGAAGCACAGACAAGGCCATGGGGCAGGGAGGACTCAAACATAACCAACTCTAGACACATTTTGGCAAAGAGCACACTGGGAGCCTCCATGGGGACCAAGAAGGGTACAACCCAGGCCTCTTCCAGCCTCTCCAGTCATCCTACCTGGGTGGGTTTCTTGACTTCTCTAGGCCTTCCTTGACTCCCTTGTTTGTAAAAGGGGTTAACAACTGACATTTGCCCCCTAGCATTGCTCTGGGGGTGAAATGCACTAATGCCTGCAGCACAAGTCAAGTGTGCAAACTTTGCACAATTGCTGTGTGAGATTTGGAGGCTGTCTGTGCAGCAACACTTCTGCAGCTTGCAGCCCAGGGAGTCACAGACAGCCAGGGATGATGTAAAGAACCCTGTGGTATCTGAGGTAGAAGGGACGTCTGATGTGGGGGGCCTCAAGAAGGCCTCTTGGCAGGCTGCTAAAATGAAAATTTGTATTTACTTCTAAAAATTATTATTGTTATCCTAGCAGCACACAAACTAATGGGTTTATTAACATATTTTCATATATGTAGACTGTTGAATTTCGCTCAGTGTGTGCACACACATAGAATTGATTCTCGCCTTCCATTCCGATTGAAATAGGGTCTCTTTTTTTCCCACCTGTGTTCACCAGGCTAGCTGGCCTCCAAGTGCGGATGGATTCTTCTGGCTTTGCCTCCATCTCCCAATACACATGTGCAGCTCTGCCCCCAAACTTGCTAGCGATGTGACCCAAAGAAAACCGTCTACCCAGAAAGGTCACCCCTGAATCCCCCTTGGTACTCGTCGTACTTTTATGTTTGTTTGTTTTTAAGTTTTCAAGACAGGGATTCTCTATGTAGCCTTGACTGTCCTATAACTCACTATGTAGACCGGGCTGGCCTCGAACTCAGATATCCACCAGTTTCTGCCTCCTGAGGGTTGAGATTAAGGGTGTGAGTCAACACCCTGGGCCTTGAGACTTGGACTTCTCCTCTATTCCAGTTGGCATCTCAAGGAATCTCTTCCAGTTATAGACGCTCACTCCCTTAAAGCAAACATTACGTATTTTCCACCTTGCTTCACTTCCAGCGATCCCCGAGTCTTCTACTCACTTGCTCTTTGAAATTCCTTGAATCTCCACTTCACCCTAGAAGACACAGAGTCTCAGGGAGGTTCAGTGACTAGCTTCGACCACAAAGGTTAAAGGCAGGGCCAGGCCTCCTGACTCTAACTCGGGACTTCTGCCATCTTGTCATTTTATATCCCTGGCAAGATAAGGCCAGCACACCCTTCAATGGACTCTTCACCCTCCAGGGCTGTTGGGGACTCTGATGAGGAAGACCACGGATGGGTAAAGATTCTGAGGCCAACACCCACCCGTAGGACTCCAGGCAATCGCCTACCTCACCACCAACCCCACTGATACATATTTTATGGGACCGTTCTTCTTCCTCACAAACGATGTCATTAATCTGCTCCCTGGCTGTGCAGAATAACATCCCTCAGGAGCAGCCCGCTTTCTGAATATTTTATCAGCCCTCATTCCTTCTCCCCAAACTAATATATATTTACACAGTCTACCTCCTGCCGGGGGACCATATTGTTTTCTCTCAGTGCCGCAGAACTTAGACATGGAATTGCGAATAAGTAAAAAAGTATATGCCTCACTATTGATGTTGAAAGTGAGAACCAATCATCTATCAAGCTGCGAGGGAAGCCAAGAGGAAGATTTGCATACGGTAAAAACAAAAGAAAAGGCAGAACAAAACAGAGCGAGTGAAGGAGGCCCCGCTGAGGGAGGGAGGGACAGAAGGGAGCACCTCTCTTCCTAACGGGAGCGACTGTGTCCCTGCCCCATCTTTACTTCATTTGACAAATCTCAGCAGTGGGGAGAGCAAACAGCTATTTTGTTAGCGGGGTCAAAAACTTCCTACTTGGAGATCCAAGCTGGAGAAACTGAAGTTTTTGCAAAGTTTTACGATGCCATTTTGATTGTCATGGAATATTTATGACAGCGAGGATTTGACTGCTCATGTGGCCCTTTTGCATTATTTCCTTCTGAGGCTCATGAGAACGGAAGGTAGAAGGAGTGACCCTCCCCACCCCCACTTCACAAATGAGGGGAAGCAGACACAGACAGATAAAGCACTGCCTGGTATCGGTGCCGGGCCAGGGGCTGCTGCTTTTTCACAGTTGCTCCCAAGGTATCTTTTAGGGAAAGAAGTCCCTCCCTGTGGCCACGTAGCATGTGAAGGCGGGAACTTGAAGGTGGGTTCGCAGGTGAGTGTGGTAGTCATCAGGGTGTTACTCTGGAGCTCACAAAGAAGGCTGCAGCCGGGCTCACAGTTTTGGAGTGTCAGATAACGGTTTGAGGAGACAACATGGGAAGGAACCTACTTGAGAAGAGTTTCCACACGGGGGGGGGGGGGTTCTAGAGAAAGGTGGCAAATTTTAACTTCCCCTTTGGAAGGTAACCTTCCTTCCTCTACAACTGCCAGCCCTCAACCAAGTCCACCAAGTTGTAGCGGGAAAGAACTTGCATCCGCTTTGGGGCTGGTTCAGAACGGGTAAGACAGCGGTCACAAGGAGAGATGGGAAGGGCTGACAGGCAGGAGGTGAGCTGAAGTGAGAGAGTCACTAGAAATCTCAGTAGAGTTCTCACCTCACCCCTGCAAAGATTCGCATAGAGTGCCCTGACCCTTAGCCACAGAAGATGCATGCAATACCTCCACAGATGCCTGGCACCAGACAGTATCAACCAGTACATGCCTGCAGGCTTTCCCACACATGAACCCCTATAACTCATAAGTTAGACTTGGGAAGAGCTTCCCATCACCAATAACAGAATTATAACTATTAAATATTCTTTTTTTCTGGAATTTTCCATTTGACATTGCCAGTGTGCAATTGGTACAAACAGCTGGAGCAGAGGTGCTGGGAGAAGGGGCAGCCAAGTCCTCTGCCCATGTCTCTTGAGTAGGGCAACTCGGTGGACAGGTGGCTGCACAAAGGAACTCCAAGTTCAAAGACAAAGGCAGGCATAGGGCCAGACAACACCCTCCACTGGAGCGGACAGGAAATGGTCTGCAGGTGCTCAGAACAGGGTCCTGGCCTCCCGCCTCCCGCCTCCCGCCTCCCACCTGGCCCCCACGAGTCTGTGTTGTTCAGCCTCTCCCTTCCAGCTCAGCCGGTCCTCTCTCTACCCCAAACCCTCTGCAGCTGAGAACACATGGAACAGGCCGGGACTCCTGCACACCAGGTTCCTCTCTCCCACACCAGGGGTCAGGTTGAACCATGGACTTGTGCCTTGTCCGTTTCAGAGCGACTCTGGTCTCCTCTGCCCTACTAGGCTCTCTCTGTGGCTCTTGACAGCCTGTGGCTTGAATAGCAACCATTGCTCCTTGAAAGAGCACCTGACCAATGTCCTCATCTCCCTCAGAACACTGCCAAATGGGTCTCATTCTCTTTTGCTGGAATCCTCCTGCCAGTGTGCGCCTAATGTAGCAGAGTCACCTCCTCCTCGGAGTGACACCAAAGTGGGACACATGCTGAAGGGGTACATTTGTGTATGAAAAAAAAGGGGGAACAGCTCAGTGGGGTCACCAGCTGGGCTGGTCTTGTGTCTTTCCAAGACTTCAGGTCAACACAAAGAGTCTGGTTCAAGGAAGAGAGAGAAGAGGAAGAGGAGGAAGATGAAAATGAGGAGGGAGGGGAAAGGTCAGGAGGAAGAGGGAGAAGAGGAGGGAGGAGAAGAAGAGGGAGGGAGAGGAAGAAGAGGGAGAAGATGAGAGAAAGGAGAAGGGAGAGGAAGAGAAGCATCAGATCAGCAGGGAGTGTCTACCACCCCAGGTGGCCTGTGCTCCATGATGTAGGCCCCCTTCAGACACCCCCTCAATTATTCAGGCACACGGGCCTGGGGCAGAGGTTTCTATGATGGTTCCGTTGACATTTGTATGGACCAAAAGAGAAAAGAATTTTGTTCTGCCTGCTTATTCCCTAACCTTCTATCTGCGGATTAGCAGATCAAAGGCAGATTTGGTGCAGCTGAGGGACGGCAGTGGTTTTGTGGAACAGTTCGAGCTCCATCTTTCATGATCAACTAGGCTTAGGTCAACGATAAACAAACAGCAGTTTGAATGCCTCTAACTAGGCACATGGGTCACCTCTGAGCGGCAGCGTTCCGGCTGTACTAACAGCTAAAGAGCCAGAGCAGACCTGGAGAGGCCAATGGACGGGTCCAGGGAGCATCTTGGGTGGCCAGGGCTGTCCTCCTCAGCAGAGAGCCAACACTGCTACCAACTAGCCAGGTGGCATGGGGCAGGGAGTCCCTCAACCTGCCTGCACCTGCATTAGCTTAGTTCTAAGGTGGGCAATGAGTGTTTGGATAGTCACCCTGTACCGGGGTCTCATCGTGGGCCAGGCATGGCACTGTTGAAAAGGACACTACCCTCCTCAGAATTTAGGGACTATCGCATGACTGGCAACAACAGCAGAGGACTTGCGGTGTAGAGAAGAAAGCACGGGGTTGTGACAAGTACGTGGCAGCATGAAGACCCAGGGCCTCTGCTCCTGGGCTGAGTGACAGAGAGCAGCTGGTCTCTTGTTCTGAGGCTCAGATTTCTCACAAAGTCTTGGAATTGGAAAGAGAGACTCCATGGGAAGCTCCAGAGGCCCCTAAAGTCAGTGTGAGCATCCTTCCACCCATGTCCTCCTGAATGATTTGGATGAATACGAGCTAGTCACTCACCTATTGGCCTCTGATGCTACCCTAGCCCTCTTTCCTCAGCTACCTGGCTTCTACTTCGACTTGGCCAACATATAGAGCTCAAAGAAGAAATGGCCAAAGTATCCCTGGACCCCCAAAGGTTTGCTTAAGCAAGCCCTTTTACTGAATTCCTTCTAATGAGAGCCCAGCAAGGACAGGACTAACAAGGCCTCCACCAGCACTCCGTGTTGGTCATTCCTCTGTGAAGTCATGGCTCAGTAGTTGCTCCTCGCTGGTCTGAAGCCTCTGATGCTCTGAACGAAGGCCTTGCCTCTCACCCAGGAGGATGCTCAAGGACATATCCCAACAGTAAGCATTGCGAACCAACCAGGTTCTGAGTGTGCCATGGGCATAAGCCAAGTGGGAAAGAGAATTCAAAATGTTATCAACAAGAACCAGGCCTGCCCCTTTACTGAGCACTTATAGCCACAGTCTTGTAAGCTGGTCCTACACACAGGGAAGCAAGGAAGCCCCAGAGAGCCACAGTTGGGAAGTCCTGTGCTGAGCAGGAGTCTTGGGTCAGGGTCAGCACCCTGGACACAGGCCCTGGGACAGCAAGTAGCCTCTGAATAGATGCTATCTTCTCTCTCCCTCCCTCCCCTAACCTCTCCACCTAAGCTGTGGCTGCGCAAGGCACCTCCATCACTGCACACTGCAAGGTCAAGTTGTTCATCCGATGATGGGAACACCAGAAGAATAACTCCCCGAGCTGTAGGAACACAGGGAAGAGAAGTCCCCAAGCTGTGGGGACACAAGAAAAATAGAGTTCTCTTAGCTGTGAGGTTGGCTCTCACCAGATCAGAGGCCTAGACCTGTACAGAGAATGAATCTATGCTGAGCCTGGGCTTGACTGTAGAAAGAACGAAGCCCATGGGAGTCCACACACCTAAAGGGCTGCACGGGTTAAGAAGAAATGTATGAAAATCACAGGTGCAGACACTCTGCAGCGGAAACCTGGGTGGAAGCAAGGCAGGCAGGTGGGATGAAGAAAGACCAGACCCTTGACAGATGCTATGACCTAGAATACTGAAAATATCCTGAGATGGACTCTCCAGAGAGGGGACACTGTCTGTAGTAAGCATGTGTGTGTACATGTATGTACATGTGTATCTGACCTGTCATGCCAGCAGTCAGACTTTGTTGTCCAGCAATTACACAACAGAGGAGTGTTATCCAGTGTTGGGGTGTGTGCACTCCCCTCCCAAGCACGCAGCATTACTGAAGCTCCTATAGGCTATCCTGAAGGAGTAACGTCCCCGGGGCTTGGGGCACGCAGGTTCCAGGACAAGGCTTATTGCTTGTGTGGCTGTACAACGTACTCCTCCGAGCTCTGATGGGAGGGGAAACATGGCTCCAGGCAGTGAGTGGCCCCAGTGCTGGCTTCAGACTGGTTACCACTGCCTATAGATACCCAGCAAGAAAGGGGGTTCTTGGGTGAGGGCAGTGGACAGGTGGGTGATCAGTATACTTCCAGCAGGCCCCCAACCCCCTCCTGTGCACACCAGGTAAAAATAATCCTTCCCCGGAGACCCAAGGCTGCTGCTGGCAGAGGCAGACCTTGCGTAAAACATCCACGGTCAGGTTTCCCCCTCTGAATGGCTTCTTTCAGAGGTGCAGAGGTGAAAGGTTTATGGGTGGGATCGCTCAGCTTCCTGCAGGAGCTAGGGCAGCTCTGGCCTCCCTTAGCAGACCTCCCCTCTCTAGGCCTGGCACCTCAGCCCCCACGGCAGCCCATCCAGAGGGCTCCAGGCTGGGCTGACTGGAATGGTTCCTCTCTCTAGTTCTATGTCTCCAAGCCTTGCCCTGGGCTGGTTTGTGGAGGAAGAAGGTGGCCCTGAGGGGATTCAGACAGCCCCAAGTCTGCTTCATCCTGCTGCTTCTCCACACTGAGCACATGTGCACCCCACCTTTCAAAGCTCACTTAGAGAGGCTGGGTTACAAAACCCACACAGCATGGTAAGTGTGGGTGTGATTTCAGGGCATCCCCAGAGGCTCATGTGCTGGACACTTGGTCCACCGTGTAGTGTTATTGAGCAGTGGGTCTTTTCAAAGGTAGGCGCTGGTTCAGCGTAGTTAGGTCAAGGGCGGTCCCTCAAGATTAATACT
Source organism: Alexandromys fortis (assembly GCF_014885135.2). NCBI lineage: Eukaryota > Metazoa > Chordata > Mammalia > Rodentia > Cricetidae > Alexandromys > Alexandromys fortis. The sequence continues at coordinate 1,505,157 of NW_026068054.1, read as the reverse complement.
TGATCTTTCAGGAGTAGATTGTTATTATAGAAGGGGGACCCAGCTCAGGTGACTGACAGGGCTGCACAGGCAGTATACTCTCTATTTAGCTGCCATGCTGTGACGTAGCCAGGGCCCTCACTAGTCCCTCATCATGGTGCTTGGGCACCAGGATCACAGGCCACGTGATTAACCTCAATATTTTATAAAGTACCCAGCCTCAAATATTTCATTACAGCAACATGGAGGGAGCTAAGGCAGTCAGGAGGAGGAGGCATTTGGGTGAACTCGGCAGTTTGGATATGGTCTAAGAAGAGAAGAGCAGAGGGAATTGGTTGAGAAGGGAAGAAAGGTCCAAGAACAGTACCTACGGCCAGCAAGCCCTGGTCACGCTGGAGTCCGTGTCCTCCCATAACCAGTACCTAAGGTCAGCAAGTCCTGATCACAGGGGCTTCCACGTCCTCCCATAAACCCAGCCCCATGCCTGCTTATTCCTCTCCCGTCCCGTCTTCACTTCGCTCCTTCTCTCTTGGTCTTTACTCATTTCTGATGGCTAATTTGAGTTATCAGTTTGACTATATGTGGAGTTAAGAAGCAGCTGGGCACATCGATGGGGCATTTTCTGAATGGGTCATTTGAAGTTGGAAACCTCACCCTACATCTGGGCCACGCCTGCTAGTGACAGCCCACATAAAAGGACAGGGAAGAAGGAAGCTTTTGCCTCTTGCCTGCTTGTCCTCCCTCTCTCTGGCAAGTTCATCTCTCCTATTCCTGAGGCATCCCTTTGCTGATATTAGAACCTGTGTTTTTTGGGATTCCAACATAGACTGAAGAATTCCCCGGGGACTCAGCACCAGATTAGGACTGTTTAGACATCCAGTCTGTCTTGGACATCCGGGTCCTTGGTCTTTCCCTGGGAAGACAGCCTTGTTGGACCATCCAGACCATGGCCTGTAAGCCGCTCTAAGAAACACACACACACACACACACACACACACAAGGTCCTTTCAAGAACCCCAGCTAATACAGCATTGAACTATATTTTTATATTTTCCTCATCATAAAGGCATATGCTTGACAATTAAAGAATACAGAGAAGCTAGAGGTTGAGGAGACAGCTCAGTCAGAAAGGTCACTGCACAGCACGACGGCCTGTGTTCAGATGCCCAGCGCCCGTGTAAAGTCGGGAAAGCATCCCAGGCCAGAGAAGGTAGAAGTAGAAGGATCCCAAGGTCTAGCTGGCCAACCATAGCCAAACTGGGAAGCTTCAGGTTTTGTGAGTGATCTTGTCTCAGAAAAGAAAGTGGAAAGCAACTGAGGCAGGTACTCAATGTCAACCTCTGACCTCCACAGATCTATGGTCACATGTATAAGCACACACATACAAATCAAATAAAATAATAAATACATAAAAATGGAAGCTAAATGTGGTGTTGCACACCTGTAATCAGGAGGCTGAGTCTAGAGGATCAAGAGCTCTACATGCATTTACATGCACAGTAAAATTGTCAAATAAATAAATGGAGTTCAAGTTATCTACCACTGCATAACAAATCACCTCAAACTTCCTGTCAAAGAACTGCAGTTCCATAGACACGAGGCAGAATACAGCCAAGGCTCTACACTGCCTCACCATGTCTGAAGCTACTCCTGAGGAAGCAGAAGTAGCTAGAAACTAGAAACTTCTAGAAGCTTCTTTGTTCCAGTGTGTGGCTTGCGTATTAAGATGAATCAGCTCACACTGTTGACTTAAGTGTCTGCTCACAGCTCCTCACACGGCCCGGGCTTCCTCACTAAGTAACGGCTCTGAAGGACACAAAAGAGGGGGTTCTGACCAGAAAAGAAAACTCTAGTGTCGCTTCTGCGGTGTGGGATCGGCCAAGCCAGTCAGTCCAACCCGTCTAGAATCAAAAGAAGGGACGATAGGTCTCGCTGTGCACTCCAAAGGAGGTTCCTAAAACCCCACCTTCTTCAAGGTACCATTCCTGTACTACAGAGACCGAGTTCCTGAGATCTAGATCCTGGAGTCACAGGACCGTCCCGTCACACCTGGAGTCACAGGAGCCTCCCGTCACACCTGGAGTTTCACACCTGGAGTCACAGGAGCCTCCCATCACACCTGGAGTCACAGGAGCCTCCCATCACACCTGGAGTCACAGGAGCGTCCCATCACACCTGGAGTCACAGGAGCGTCCCATCACACCTGGAGTCACAGGAGCCTCCCATCACACCTGGAGTCACAGGAGCGCCCCCTCACACCTGGAGTCATGGGAGCGCCCCCTCACACCTGGAGTCACGGGAGCATCCCCTCACACCTGGAGTTAGTTACAGGAGTGTCCTGTCACACCTGGAGTTAGTTACAGGAGCATCCCGTCACACCTGGAGTCACAGGAGTGTCCCGTCACATCTGGTGTAAAATAAAATCTCCTTAGCAATACAATAGGAGTGCCCTTTATCAGGCTTTAAAAAAAAATGGATATTCATGGCTGAAGCTTTTTAATTTTGAAGAGTCTAAAAAGTATAATAGAAAAAAACCTCACCATTATCTCCTCACCAATATACTCATTTAAATACTTTGTTTTCTCTTACACAATTTCATACTTTAAAGAGTACTTTGTTTGTATCCCGTCCCTTCTGTCCTCTCATTGATTTCCCCTCCAATTAACCCTTCTTCTGAACAAGGCCCCTCCCACTTTCATTTCTTCTTTCTTAGCCTGCTACCTTTCATTAGTTATTTTTAAATTTTAGTGTGTGTGTGTTGTTGTTGTTGTAGCCACATGTATGGTACATGCACATGTAGGTATGTGCACTCAGGCATGCCTCAGAGTCCAGAGGAGGATGTTGTGTGTCTGGCCTTGCTCCCTCTTACTCCTTTGAGACAGGGTCTCCCACTGAGTCTGGAGTTAGTCTGGTGGTCAGCAAGTCCCAACCATCCTCCTGTCTCTTCTCACCCAATGCTAGGACTGCAGGTGTGTGTTTGGCTTTTTACAGAGGTGCTGGGGATTACAATTCATGTACTCATGCTTGCACAGTACACACAACACAGCATACACAGTACACACAACACACATACAGCATAGCCCACACAGCACAGCACAACACACACAGTACGTGCTCTTCCCCACCAAGCCATCTCCTCAGACCCCATATCATATGAACTTTTTCAGTTTTCTTTCTTTTCTTTCTTTCTTTCTTTCTTTCTTTCTTTCTTTCTTTCTTTCTTCCTTCCTTCCTTCCTTCCTTCCTTTCTTTTCAGTTTGTATGTGTGTGTGTGTGTTTGTGTGTGTGTGTGTGTGTTCTGAGACAAGGTTTCTCTGTGTAGCCCTGGCTGTCCTAGAATTAGCTCTATAGGCCAGGCTGGCCTGGAACTCAGAAGTCTGCCTGCCTCTGCATCCTGAGTGCTGGAATGAAAGGTGTGCACCACCACCTGAGCCCATGTGTACATTTTAACCCTGATTTTTGTACTTAATATTACAGGATGGCCAAGTTCACACTTCATTTATTTTCCTCTACCTCTCTCTCTCTCTCTCTCTCTCTCTCTCTCTCTCTCTCTCTCTCTGTGTGTGTGTGTGTGCATAAGAGAGACAGACACACCGCCATGTGTATCTCGTTGTGAAGCCCTGACTGTCCTAGAACTTGCTCTGTAAGCCAACCAGGCTGGACTTGAACTCGCAGTGATCTGCTGCTTCTCCTTCCTAAGTATTGGGACTAAGAATGTATGCCACCATGCCCAGCAAAGCAATGACCACAAAGGACTTGGGGCGCTAAGGCAGGAAAAGCCTGAGTTATAGGACAGGACAGCCTGGGCAAGACCCTGTCCCTAAAACCGAGCAAATGAACAGCACTTTTTCCCCCGAGTCATATGGATGAGTTAGTTACCTTGGCACATATGCTTTCTGTTGTCAGCTTCTCACTCTGTTCCCACCTGAGACAGCAGTGATGACATCTGGAGTGTCCGTGTACGGTGTGCAGTGGCATCTGTACCGTGCACACATCGCCTCCTCCTCTGATCAGTATTTCCATCCATAATGTCTAGTACTTACTGAGCACCAACTGTGTGATGTGGGATTCCCCTCTGTCTGCTGTGAATACCATTGGTTAATAAAGAAACTGTCTTAGGTCTGCAAAAGGCAGAATATAGGTAGGCGGGGGAAACTAAACTGAATGCTGGGAGAAAGAAGGCAGAGTCAGAGAGAAGCCATGTAGCCCCACCAGAGACAGATGCGGGAACTTCAGCTGGTAAGCCACAGCCATGTGGCAATACACAGATTACTAGAAATGGGTGAAATTAATATGTAAGAGTTAGCCAATAAGAAGCTAGAGCTAGGGCTGGAGAGATGGCTCAGTGGCTAAGAACATTGCCTGCTCTTCCAAAGGTCCTGAGTTCAATTCCCAGCAACCACATGGTGGCTCACAACCATCTGTAATGAGATCTGGTGCCCTCTTCTGGCCTGAAGACATACACACAGACAGAATATTGTATACATAATAAATAAATAAATATTTTTTTAAAAAAAAAGAAGCTAGAGCTAATGGACCAAGCAGTGATTTAATTAACACAGTTTCTGTGTGGTTATTTCGGTTCTGGGTGGCCGGGATGAACAAGCAGTCTCTTACCACAACTGTGTACCTACCACTCTTCTGCTTTGTCTGAAATGACTAATTATAACTCTCACGACTTTATAGGTGCCTCCCCCCCCCCATATTACTCATAAGGGAACTGATGCACAGAAAGGTTGATAACTTGGCTCTCTCTGCGATCTGTAGTGCCAAGCTGAACCTGGACCCAGACCTATGTCTGTCTGATTTCAAGCCCAGAGGTAAGGACACTGTACTGGCATTGCAGACGTCAGGACTGACTGGGAAACCCAGCGCTGAGTGGGGGTGTGAAGGCCTAAGCTCCATGCCAGAAAGAGAAAGACAGCAGGTGTGGCCTCCCATTCTGGGCTTGCCCTCGCTGGGCAACTGACACTGAGCTGGGGGTGGGGGCGTGGGAGGCTGAATATAGCTCAAGCTGTCTTAGACTTCGGTGACTTTTAGGAGGAAAAGTCAGGTGACAAGTTCACTGTCCAGGAAGTGAGCAAGGCTAGGACAGACCGCTTTGATTTCTGTCTCCTACCGCCAACTTGACTAAATTGAGAGTCACCTGGGAGGTTAGAGGGGCACATCTCCAGGTGTGTCTGCAAGGGCCTTCTTTGAGACAACTGGGTCATGAGGGGCTGGCCTAAAGAGCTGAATTTATGACAACTCAGCTTGTGCTATATTCAGCCCTATTTATATTTAGGGAGGCGTCAGAACATAGGAGATGGGACTTGGTTACAAGAGGTAGGTTACTGGGAGGGCAGGTTTCAGGGACATATCTGCCCTGGCTAGCCATGAGGTAACAACTCTCCTACGCCACATGTTCCTGCAGCCATGACATTTGCCCAAGCACATGGGACTAAGTGACCGTGGGCTGAAATGTAAGAAATTGAAATCACGTGCCCAGATAAGCAATCCCTTCCTTCTGGTGTTCTCTCAGGCATTCTGGTTAGAGTGGCACAAGAGTAACCAGCTCCCCAGCTCTCCCTCACAGCAAAGCTGCTGCCTTTGAATCTGCCCACCTCTCCTGACCCTCAGGTCCCCACTACGGTAAAAACCTCCTGGGGGCTTCCTGGCTTGACTCCAGGCTCCTATGTGCTATTCTTTACCAAGTAGGCTTTACTAATATTCCAATCATGGGGCCAGAGACATGGTTCAGCAGTTAGGAGTATTTGTTACTCTAGAAAAAGACTAGGATTGGGGGTTCCCAGGACCCACATGGTGGTCCATAACCATCCATAATTCCAGTTTCCTATTCTGATATCTTCTGACCCAGGCATCCATATGGTGCATATAAACACATGCAGGCCAACATTCATACACATAAAGTAAATGAATCTGAACAATAAAGATTTTAAGCATCAATTAAGTCACCTCTTGACTAAAAATGTTTCTCATTTTCATTACCTTGAGTGAAAGACAAAACTCTGAACTTGTCCTAAAAAGCCCCAGAAGACTCAGCTCCAGACCAGACCTTTAGCATCGCCTCTAAGGTCTTGTCACTCTGCGTTTGGCTGCCCAACCTGTCTCAGGTCCTTGGAAGCAGGCTTCCCCCTTGCCGCTGGGCCTTTGCAATGCCGTTGTCTAGGTAGCTCCTCCCTCCCTTACCTTGTGACTTTCCCATTGTTTTCAAATGCTTAGAGAAGTTCTAGTCTCACAGCAGTATATAGAAACCACATAGATGTCCCACATCCCCTGCCCCAAGATGCACACCCTCTTCCATTAGCAACATCTCCAGCAGAGAGGTACATCCATTACCAGCAGTGGGTCTACACGGACACAGAGTGACCATATTTCATATATCATGTATGGGGGCTCCTTCCACATGTTATCTATCCACAGATTTGAACAAATTTATAGCATGCATTCATCAGCATAGTCCAGCGGCATTTCACTGTCCTAAAACGTCTCTGCCTCACTTATCCACGCCTGTCTTTCCCTGGTCCCGCTTTTTCGGCAACCTCATTCTTGGCAGGATACCATGTGCCTTCTCTTGGTGGTGTGCATTTAAGCTTCCTCTGAGTCTTTCTGTGTTTCGGAGACTCGTGTCTTTTTTTTTTTTTAACACCAAGTTACATTCCAAGCTACATTCCACCTCCCTGTAATTTATTTTCACGCCTACTGAAGGAAGGTTGCTCCTCCCAAATCACCAAGTGGGAGCAATTATGAGTGAAACGGCTATGAGCGTCCCACGTGCAGGCTTTGGTATGGATGTACGTTTTCAACTACTTTGGACAAACACCAAAGAAGGCAACAGCTGGCGCGCAGGGGAGAGCAGGTGTGGTTTTGCGGGATACCACCCCCATGTCTTCCCAAGTGCTGTGGCTTCACCTCTCCAGCAATGCATGGTAGTCCCATGTTCCACAGCTATGCTAGCATTTGGTGGCATCATGTTTGGGGTTCCGCCATTCCCACGGGTTCACATTGGCAGTTCACGGCTATCTTGTTTACATTTCCCCAGGACACATGATGGGAGTATCCAAGAATATCTTTTAATGAGCTCTTTCCCCATCCGAGATTTGTTTTGTTTTCCGAAACAGGATTTCTCTGTGTAACAGCCCTGCCTGTCCCGAAACTCAATTTGTAGACCAGGATGTCCCTGAACTCATAAGATCCGACTGTCTTCACCTCTTGAGTGCTGGGATTAAAGGTGTGCGCCACCGCACCAGGTCATGCCATCTGCCCATCTTTGATGGTGTCAATGTCTGCCCCTGTTTTCACTGGATTGCGTGTTTATTTACTGTTGAGTTTCAAGAGTTCCTTGAATGTTTTGGATAACACTTAGCAGGCAAGTCTTGGGCAAATATTCCCTCTCCATCTGGGGCTCATCTTTGGCACTGTCTTTCCCCGCTGAGGTTTTCAAATGGCATGATCTTGGCTTACCCAGTCTTTCTTTCACAGATCATCCTTTCTTTCCAAGTTGTCTGAGAAGTCACAGCCTAACTCAGGGTCGCCTGCATGCCCTGTTGTCTTCCAGGAATGATATAATTTTGTGGTTTACACCAGATCTACAGTCCATTTTGCATCTCTGTCTGGGAAAGGTGTTTGATCTGGTCCAGGTTCACTTTCCTGCAGGTGGATGTCCAGCTGTTCCAGCACCTTTCACTGACAAGACTGACTTTATCCTGTTACACAGCCCTGGCTTCTGAGCTCTCCTCATGTCTCAAGTCTTGAAGCAACCTCCCCAAGAGAGCGTTTCCCTGTTTTCCCTACCCAGAGGAAGCCTCCTACGGCCTCTCAGAGCTGCCTTCGTCACTGGGACCCCGCTCAAGTGTCCATCATTCTGCTGGCCTGTAATCTCTACGGACGGAAGTCAAGGGTCGCCTCTTGTCGGCACCTGGTGACACCTAGCATATTTGCCCAGATACTGCTAGACTTTGAGCTCATGGCCAGCAGGACAGTCCAAGGGGCATTCTGATTTTTTTCTCATATAGACTTAACAGTCCTCACCAAGGCAGATATGAAGGTTACCATCCCCAGTAAGGTGAAGTCAAAGTCACCCCAAGTTCTCTATGGCTTCTTTTTATTTTTACACAGACTCTTGCTCCTTGCTATGTAGCCCAGTCCAGTCTTAAACTCATGATTGTAGCAAGCTTTTTCATCAGTCACCAGCTCACAATAATGACACAGAAACTTATTAATTATGAAAGATTGGCCTTTAGCTTAGTCTTGTCTCAACTAACTCTTATAGCTTAAATTAATCCACTTATATTAATCTACATTCTGTCAAGTGGCATTACCTCTCTTCCATCTTGCACCTCCTGTTTCCTCTCTGTGTCTCACTGGTGACTGTGCCTTTCTTCCTCGGGGTTCTCTCTCTCTCTCTCTCTCTCTCTCTCTCTCTGTGTGTGTGTGTGTGTGTGTGTGTGTGTGTGTGTGTGTGTGTGTCTGGAAGTCCCATCTATGCCTCCTGCCTAGCTACTGGCCATTCAGCTTTTTATCACACCAATCACAGCAATAGCTGTATTCACACAGTATGCAAATATCCCACAATGCATGAGCACCCTGCCTCACTCAGCCTTCAAGTGATGGGACAAACGCAGGCCTGTGCTACCACACCCCACTCTCTGTGTTAGCACACCCCACTCTCACGTCGTTAGCACACCTCACTCTAGCATCTGTTTCTCAAAGCCCCTGCGCCATCCACAGAACCTACCAGCAGGCAGATCCCAGTGTGAAGTTCCAACCCAGGGCATAGAAACTCTAGAGCTGCCTCTCCAGCAGCCAGTGACCTCGGCCAGGTGACAGTCTTGACAAGGTGGCTGAACCCACCCAGGCCAGAGAGTAGCCAGCTTGGTGAGGGTTCCTGCTTTGTTCTGTCTGGTTCCACTCAGCAATGCCTGCCAGGAATGGTGCTTTTTCTACATATGGCTAAATTCTCAGCAGTATTATTCTCTGCTTTGCTTGGCAGCCCACCGAACATACTTCTGATGTGGCAGGTAACCAGAGAGGGTCTTGGTCTCAGCAATTTGCTGAACACAGGGTTTTGTGCACGAACATGCATTATGACCCTTGGGATATCCCTCAGGAACCCCACCAGGCTCCTTAGAAGTTCTGCATACCACAGAAGAGGGGAAGGGATAGAAGGTCAAAAGAGGGAGACTTGTGTGGCTGACCTAGGAGCCTCTAAATTGGTCAGCAAGGTGAGTCACGGGATTTATCCACTATCAAGGCTCAGGCGCAGTCTTGCCCAGCAGGTAAGAGTACAAGCAATAATGTCTGTCAGGCAGGGCTTAGGTTGAGCCTCATTCTTCTGGCTCTGTGACTTTGTAAAAAGGCAATCCACCTCTCCGAGCCTGCTACAAAATGCAGCCTATGGGGGGGTTGGCATTTACCTCACCACTGCATCCCACGGCTGGGCCTGACACGTAGTGGGAACTTGCCTGTTAGTAAGTGACGATTGCTGGAAACCGTGATCCCACGGAGTGACATGCGGAAGCTCTGGAAGTGTGGACTGATTGATCACAGGTGTACCAGGCCCAAGACCAGCTGAGGCGCAGACCCCTCCAGAGGAACTTCCTGACCGAGCGAAAGTGAGCCCTGGCAGGGAGTGTGGTACCTTATTCACACTGGCCATTTTCCTTTGTTCATTCAGCAAGTACCAGTGGAGGGCCACAGCTGGTGCCACCTGACACCCATTCCACAACCCCTAGGGCCAGCCAGGTGTCCCCCCAAGTCATTTGATTCCAACCCGGGCTCCCAAGGTGAGCGTCAGACTCCATAGGCTCAGGCCTGGGTCCCACAGACTGCTCACTTCAGGCCAGCCACACCTCTGCCAGATTCCCACAAGCCCATCCCAGGGTGTAATTCACTAGCATGACTCACAGAACCCTAGAAAGTGTACTTAAAGTTGCTGGTACACTAGAAAGGACACAACTCAGGAAGAGCTAGTAGCAGGGTGTGGGGCAAGAAGGACACGCCACTCCCCACCCTCACGGGCCCTCCAGGTCTGCACTGATGTCTCTGAGATGTCTTGCCTCCAGACTTTGGATAGCTCAGTCCTCCCCTCAGCTCCCAGTGTTGGGGTGGGACCAGTAGCTCCACCCCTTTGTTGCACTGGCTTTTCACCACCCCGAGGCTGCTTGGGGCCCACGCTGAATTACCTATTCCTATCCCAGAAGAAATGCCAAGGGTTATGGGATATGTGTGCCAGAATGGGGGTGAAGCTAAATACATTTTATCACATACCATCCATTTTCCAGGAGCTTTTTATTTCCCCAGTGGGTCAGTACGTAGTCCCAGGTGAGCTCTCCAGGCTGTCTATCCTTAGCTTAGTGGGACCCAACCCCAACTTTCTTACATACCCTTGAGTCACCAGACTCTGGGAATGTCTGCATGGCTCACGTTCACAGTAGACAAAATGCGTTTGTGCCCAGGGCTCTTCGTAAGGACTCCCTGCGCCTCTAATGCTCCTACATGATAGAGATGTGAGCTATTAAAGAGCAAGAGGAAACAATTCTATGAGAGAAACGTCAAGAGCCAACCTTCAGATCTTGTCTTAGTTTGGGTTTGTATTGCTGTGAAGAGACACCATGACCATGACAACTCTTTATTTTTTTTAAATATTTATTTATTTATTATTATATTATGTGAATAGCCTTCCTTCCACATGTGCCTGTAAGCCAGAAGGGGGCGCCAGGTCTCATTATAAATGGCTGCAAGCCACCATGTGGTTGCTGGGAATTGAACTCAGGACCTCTGGAAGAGCAGTCAGTGCTCTTAACCTCTGAGCCATCTCTCCAGCCCCCATGACAACTCTTATAAAGGAAAGCACTTAATTGGGGTGACTGGATTACAGTTGCAGAGGTTCGGTCCCTTATGATCGTGGCCATGCGCAGGCAGGCATGGTGCTGGAGCTGAGAGTGCTACACCTTGCAGGCAACAGGAAGTCGACTGACTGTCACACTGAGGGAAGCTTGAGCAAAAGAGACCTCAAGGTCTGCCCCCACAATGACATACTTCCTCCAACAAGGCCACACCTCCTAATAGTACCACTCCCTTTGGGGGGCCTTTTCTTTCAAACCACCACAGATCTCAAAAGCAGAGATCAGAGATCCCAAGACCCAACACCAGAGAGCACTCACCCACCCCTGTCGCCTTAGCAGACATTGCTGTTCAGGTATCAATCCCTCTTCTGAACTCAGCAGACCATTACAATCAATCACTTGTGTGCAGCATTTGAAATGAGACTTCTGACTTCTGCCGCCAGCTGCCTCTTTTGCAGAAAATTGATCTAAAATTCCAAATCAAAGGAAAACTGTATAAGATTAAAGATTACCCTTGGAAATCTCTAAAGTCTAGACTAAGCTGGCCCTGAACTCACAGAGAGAATGCCCCTGGTATAACCATCATTTTACTCTCACTGGATCCCATAGAAAGAACATGGCCCCCATGACAGCTGGAAGTAATTCTAGAAGATGACATCCCCTCTCTCAACAAAGTTTGTCCTCAGGGGTAGGGACATCAATTAGAGGCTGATTATAATTGGTATAGGGTTGGGGGTTAGGGTGGAAATTATATAGGCTCAGGGATCTCTTTGAAAAAAAAAGAAGGGAAATTGGCCGGAATAGATTAGATTAGTGTGAGCTTACTTACACTAATAATAATAGTGAGTAATAGAGTGAGCTATTATTTATAGGCAATTTACATTGGTATAGATTCTTGTAAATTGATACAAATTCAAATTACATTGAATATGCTCCTGTTTTTGTCTATAATATTATTTGTACACCAAGCAAAGTTATTTTGTCATATTGTATGCATGCATGTTTCTGCCTCTGCTTAAGACATTTTGTATAGTGATACAATTTTAGGATATATGTATTATATTGCACTGTACATTTTGACCTCTGATCAAGATACTTATACATTGTTTACATTTTGAGGTCATTGTCCTAATCTTTTGCACAGTTGTTTAAAGATTGATTAATATTCTAATATGAAATCTTAGTCTTTAAGCTATATAGGTATTAAAAATTTTAAGTCAATAGTCATCCATGTTTATCACACTTACAGTTAGACTAATCAGGTTCTTTAGATACATAGAGATTGTATTCTGCATAGATCTTCAACCACTTCAAAGAGCTGCAGAATATGGCATTTAAATAACTTAGGGTTCTGTTGACATGAGACACATCTGCTCCTGGCAGCACCAATCTACTTCAAGAGGATGATGGGCATCAAAGAGGCTCCTTATGGAGTTTGTTAGCCATTTTGGCAAGAAACTGCTTTTGCCTGGACTGCTTGAAGTTGTGCTGTATGAACTAGACATGGAGGACCCACAGAGATGACTGCTGAACTTGTTTAAAGATGAGAAAGTCCCTAGGGGTTCATGCTTAATGAAAGAGTCTACAAGGCATTCTGCAGGACACAGAAGGAAGTTACTGACAAACTACCAATATAGGCAAAATTGTCTTTGAAAGTCCCTGCTTCATAGAAAAGTATGCTGGATACTATGGACCTGTAGGCTGAAGACAGATGCTCCAATGTTACAGAAGAACTTTGAGTAACTGTCCAGGCAGCAAGATGTCTCTGTCAACTCTAGAGTATTGGAAGTTGCTTACAATGTACTTCTTGTTTACTTAGGTAATATTATATCCTTCTGGAGTCTTTGATGGAGTTGAAGAATATATAGTTATAATTGTAGTTTTTCTTAGTTATGATAAAAGATAAAGTAAATATAAGTATTGTAACTGTGAGTCTTGCTTGATAACTGTTTTGTTATATGTAATTTTATTATGCAAAAAGAAAAGGGGAAATGGTGTAGGAAGTCCTTCTGTATATGTGTTGCTTTTATTGGTAAATCAATAAAGAAGCTGGCTTGGCTTGTGATAGGTAGATAGGGTAGAATAGAGATAGGCAGGGAAAACTATACTGAATGCTGGGAGAAAGAAGGTGGAGTCAGGAGATGTCATGGAGCCTCCAGAGAGGAAAGACACAAGTTGTTTGTTGGAACCTTGCAAGTAGGCCACAAATCTCATGGTAAAATATAAAATAATGGAAATGGGTTAATTCTAGATGTAAGGGCTAGCTAGCAGTATGCTGAAGCTTTTGGCCAAACAGTATTGCAAATAATATAGTTTCTGAGTGATTATTTCAGGTTCTTGGCAGTCGAGAAATGAACAAACAGTCTCTACTAACATGCCCCTGCCTCCTGAGTTCTGGGATTAAAGGTATATTCTGCCAAGGCTGGCTGAAGCCTGAACTCCTAAGGCGTAAGGTCTTCCAACTAGGAAGTGTTCCTCCAGCATTGCTGTAGGTTGCTGTGTTGGTTGAACACTGAGCAATGGGCAGTCAAGAGGCTGAGGGGTGTGGTGTTGCCTCACTTCAAAAGAGAGTCACGGAGTGGAAGTCGGGCCTCCTTTCCCTATCTGTCTCCCAGCCACTGGTGATCAGAAACTTACTGAAATAGACAATGAATGCAAACTGTGGAATATTCCTTTACATTTATGAGTATATGTCACATGTCACTGTGATTGGTTTAACTGAGTTGACTGGCCAGTAGTTGGACAGGTAGAGGTTAGGCAGGACTGGCAGACAAAAAGTGAGTGTAAAGAAGAAGAGGAGGAGTCCGGGGAGTCACGAGGAGATGCAGAGGAAGCAGGAGATAAACTTGCCGCACTGAGAAAAGGTCCTGAACCACATGGCAGAGTATAGATAAGAAATATGAGTTGATTTAAAATGTAATAGTTAGCTAGTAACAAGCCTGAGCTATTTGCCAAGCATTTAAAATGAATAAGTCTCTGTGTGGTTATTTGGGAACTGGCTGATTGGACAGAAACGTCTACCTACAGCAAACTTTATTTTTCATAAAAACGATTTCTATGAGAAGCAAATGGCCACAAACATTGCTGATGACTTCCTGAGTGACAAGCTCAAGGGTTATATATTCCAGATCAGTGATGGGGCCAACAATACATTTTTTTTTCATGAAGCAAAGCATCTTGACTCAAAGCAGAACACATGATTGACTAAGAGATATTCTTGCTAGAAACCAAGGATACTCTGAGAGAGGAAGCGCAGGTCTGTTCAATATACACTGTGGGCATAAAGCTGTCTGTTCTCAACATGGTTACTTTTTTTTAAAAGAAGGGAAAAAAGGATATTCCTGGACTGACAAACACTATTGTGCATTGGTCACTGGGTCTCGAAAGAGCTAGCAGAATTCCCAAACTTTTCAGTGTTTATAGAAAATGATATGCAATATGTTGTTAGAAAGCCCTTTGATGAGCTAGAGAGATGACTCAGCAGTTAAGGGCACTATCTGGTCTTCCAGAGGTCCTGAGTTCAATTCCCAGCAACCACATGGCTGCTCACAACCATCTATAACTGTGGTCACCTGGGATCTGATACTCCCTTCTGGGATGCAGATGTACATGCAGACAAAACACCCACATACAACAAATACGTAAATAAACAAATCTTTAAAAGAGAAAGGAAGAAAGAAAGGAAGCCCTTTAAAAAAAGGAAGGGCAGCAGCCCAGGGCCAAAGCAGCCAACACTGAGCATCTGGTTGCTCCCCATGTCCTGCAACACAAAAGCTGGCACACGGCTCTGAAAATAACGCACCAAGGAAAGTAAGGAGGAAGCTGCGGAACATGACCAACTTTTGGCCAAAGAAAAATGCCAGGAACAGATTGCCAAGAGATGTAGACTGCTTTCACCAAGAGCTCCCACTTCTGAGCCCAGTCCAAAAAAAAAAAATCTTACGGGTGGTGGTGGCGCACACCTTTAATCCCAGAACTCTGGAGGCAGAGGCAGGCACATATCTGAGAGTCTGAGGCCAACCTGGTCTACAAACCGAGTCCCAGCACATCCAGGGCTGTTACACAGAGACACCCTGTCTCAAAAGAACAGACATAAGTAGTAAGAATCTGTAAGAGTAAGAAATAAATGGTCAGATTTTGAATCTCAAAAAAAAGAAAAGGAAAACCATGAGAGTCACTCAGAGGCAGGGGCGAGAGGGGAAGGCAGCCTGCTTTCTCCTTCAGGCTCTCAGGCCAAATCAATCATTGCCATTCAGTGTCAAATCAAATCAGCCATAAAAGCCCCTCAGCCTTAGCACCCTATCCAGAGTGCCCAATGTGCCTGATTTCAAGGGCCATGGAGCAAACACACTGAATTTGTTATCCATACCCTGGACATCTGACCCAGGAAAGCCTAGAAAGAGGGTGTGTCTGATCTTCCTGAGCACCTGTCCAGTGCCATTGTGCATTCTGTGGCTTTACAACCCCCCATAGCTGTGTACAGTGAAGTGCATTAGCACCAAGATAGATAACTGTTGCTTTTTGAACTAGAAAGCCCCAAATCTGGTACCTTTTCTGAGGAACGCCTCAGATCACACAGCTTAGGGAGAAGTTAACTCATCTCCCACTGCAGATCCTAAAAGGACTGGAAACTCATCATGGACTCCCTTACAGCTAGGTGCCAGCATATGACTTGAATGCTGACACTCAAATGCACCTATCTAGATATAAACATGAAAAGAGTTAGAAGCTCCACTTGGTATGTAGGCAGGGGAGAGCCATAACCAGAGCAGCAGGCACAGTCCAGGGAGCAAAGCAATGAGTCCCACAGGTCAAGGACAAACAACTTTACAGTGTACAACGAAGTGGTCAGAAAGCCATAGAGGGAGGAAACAAAGGACCAGGGAGGTTGAGAAAAGATGCCCAGCTGCTGGCAAACAGGAAGCAGTGGGATGGGTTGGGACGGGACGGGACAGGACAGGACAGGACGGGATGGGATGCAATGCGATGTTTCCTCACATATGTCTGAGCACAGTGTGACAGTCTGACAGGTATGAGCAGCCTCTCCTTCTGGTTTTATAGAACAAAGATGGCAAGGCATGCGCCCTACTTGCGACACTTCGAGTGCACAGAAACTCTCTCAGGTTGGAGGAAGTGATTGATCCTCCAGCGCTCAGGAACAGTGGGAAGGGGCAAAGTCCATGGAGTAGCATAGCCCCCAGTAGCTGCAGCACAAGTGGCCTACTCTGGGCTCTAAGCGCTTCCCTGCACACCCCAACCTTCTGCGCACACACTGCCGTGCTCTATGTACACTGCATGGCAGGCAGAGTGGGGGCACTGTGCACAGGCACTAAGAGAGGCATTCTCTGTTAGAGGAATGGAATGGGAGACAGACACTCTACAGTGGAGACCGTTATGTGCAGCCAGATTTCTTCTCAGGACAGGGATACTCGCTCTTTCCTCCATCTCCCAGAAGGGCTGTTTGATGGCTCATAGCTGATTTCCTCAACTGACGGTCTTTACTGGACACAGCAGCCCTACCTATGGTGGCACATTCTCACAGGGGAGCCCATGGTAAAGGACAGGTCAGGGCAGAGGTGAGAAGGCCCTTAGTCTCTTCCTTGAGTCAAACAGTTTCAGAAGGGCTGCTCCTCCTCCAGGGGGCCCCACAGGATCATCCGAGGTCCCGGACAAGACTCTGCTAAGCAGTTAGCATTCAGGACGTAGTCTCTGGTTGTTGGGAGAATACAGAAAGCACCTGCCAGGCAGAAGTGATGCAATTAGTAAGGTCTCACTGAGGCAAGGGCAGGAGGAGGAAGCCCTGAGTGGCAGGATGACCCAACATTCTGGGGTGTGGCTGACTGTCGCACTGTCCCTGCACTGAGATAGACAATGGAAGGCTGACAGAGGTTGATTACCAAGTCAGGGAGAATGGAGGACTCAAAAGCGGTGCAAAGGCTTTTGTCTTACGTGCTTGTCAAGATGTAGCCAGTTCTGCTTCCTCTCCTAGCATCGGCCAGTAACTAACATCAACGCACAGGATGACCAGCGTGCTGGGCCTGCTTAAGGAAGGGAAAGACTTGTGAAGACAAGCGAAATGGCCCCTATAGGCTCGTATGTTTAAGTTCTTGGTCCCCATTGGTAGAAGAGTTTGGGAAAGGTTAGGAGGTGTGGCCTTGGTGGAGGAGATTCACAGTGGGTGGGTGGGATGTCAAAAGCCTCATGCCATTCCCAGTATCCCCCAGCCTCTGCCTCTAACCTGCAGAGCAAGGTGTAGGCTCTCATGAACAGCTGGTGGTACATGCCTTTAGACCCAGCACTCAGCAGTCAGAGGCAGGTGGATCTCTGAGTTCAAGGCCAGCCTGGTGTACAGAATGAGTTCCAGGATAAGACAGCGAGAGCTATACAGAGACACCCTGTCTCAATGAGCAAACAAAGATGAAGTTCTTAGAAACTGTAGGCTGAAATCCAACACTTTTTTTTTTTGTAAGTTGCCTTGGTCATGGTGTTTTATCGCAGCAATGGAGAAGTAACTAAGAGAGACTGATGGGGACTTGGGCAGTCTATATGGTGAGGGCTGCTAGCATGCCCTCAGAATTCAACCCTGAAGCTTCGGAATAGAGGGAGTTATAGGGAAACAGGTGATAAAGTCAGCAAAGAACACAGTGGAAGACATTCCCCACAATCAAGTTTAACACCGTGGGACTTATGTGATGTCCCTAACATGTGACTAGGATGGTCCCGTGACCTTGCACCATCAAGATGCCCCGAGGTCATCCGTGAGCGTACTGGGCACCATGCCTGACTCACCTCTGACCCTCCACTAATATCAACCTCAGAGTCCCCAGGAGGACTCTCCAGAGCCTCCTGCCAGGTATCCTTTCCAAGAGGGAGCTGCTCTCTCTGTCTTGGGAATGGACCAGGAAAGAGGCGCTTCGCAGGCAGTCCTCAAATTCCTCAAACGGGAGGGGATAAAAGAGCCCTTTAATTGGTACCACAAAGACTTTTCCAGAGAGAAAGAAATAGAACTGCTAAATGAAAGGCAGATTCCTCTGCAGGGGTGGAGGGGGCAGCTGGCCTGGAGTCAGAGCCCAGCCATTTTCCAAGAGGGAGCCAGGACAGAGGGAGTGACGCACCCCACTCCCACTCCCTGAGTGTCCTGCCTCTGGCCGGCTGAGGCACATGAATGAATGGGAGGAGGTGCCAGCATTGCATGACCGCCTTTCAACATACAGCTTTGGGTGGCCCACTAGCAGGCAGACAGAGCTGCCCTAACTCACCGCTGACTTAAAGATACAGTTGCTGACCGACCGTACACACCCCAGGGCCCTGGCTGGATTCAAGGCCTTCAAGTGCATCGTGGCCAACTACTCCAAGGGAGTAAGTTCCCATTAAAAACAAACAAACAAACAAACAAAACCACTGAGAGGTCTCACAGCACACAGTAAGACCTCAGCTACACCACTGGCCTGAAGGAGAAATGGTGTAGCCAAAGCCCACATGTGGGTCTTAGGAAACCCAAGAGCTAAGGTCAGGGGGAGGCAAGCATTTCCTCATCCACTATCTGTGTATACATACACACATGTGTGAATCTTGTTTAATCACTAGCAAAATGCCCATGACTGGTTAATTTGTAAGAGAGAGAGAGAGAGAGAGAAGAAAAAAAGGAGTGTGATGTCAGTTTCTGTTTGGCTCCACTGAGGGCAGATGGCATCACAATGCCAAGACAAGAAACATTGCTTGTCAGAGACCAAGTGTTAATTATGCACATCCTTGCGGACAAACCACATCTAAACTATTTTGGAGACATTAGTGAGGGTCATCACATGACTCATCAGAAACATCTCCTGGCCCCTGCAGGTTTCAATCAAGCAATCAACGAAGCTCGTCTTGCGCGTGAAACAAGGTGTCCCAACCCCTTCCGAACTCAGATCACCCCTGCCCCAGGCCTGATGAAGAGAGCCCGAAATCAGATGGGTCTGACCTCAGAGGAAGTCAGGCCCCAAACACCAAACCCAGGAAGATTTCAGACGATGCCCTAGCTTTGCAGAGTGGAGGAGGTGCTGGATCAAAACTCCACCCAGGAGACTGCAGAGACAGCCCAGCAGTTAAGTGCACATACTGCTCTTGCCGGGGACCTGATCAGTATCCAGATCATTCAAATCCCAGCAGCCACATCAGGGGGCTTACAACCACCTACAACATCAGCACCAGGGGCTCCCACACCCTCTTCTGGCCTCTTCAGGTTCCTGCACTCATATGCACATACTCCACCCCTACCACACACACACTGACACACACACACGCACATAATATACACACACACATATGCACACATACACACATGCACACATATATACACATACATATACACACTACTCACACACACATACATACACACACACACAATGAAAAAATAAAATAAATCTTTTTAAAAATCCTGCTTTGGACCTGATTTTTAAAAACTGGCTCAAGCAAGAGTTATCAATTAATGTGTTGAACCACACCTGGGCCATCCCAGCTGCTATAGCCAAACTCCTTATGCCGGGTTATTTGTGAACAAAATGTATTCCTACTGCTCTGGAGGCCCGCCAGGAAACAAGGCATCTGTTGTCCCTTTAGCTGCTTCAAATAGTGGAAAGGCCAGAAGAGGCTAAGACACTTCTGCCAGCCTCATTTATACAAGCTCTAATCATACCACTAAGAACCTCAAGACCTGCTCTCCTCCCAAAGTCCCCACCTTTTTTGTTTCAGGTGATGGGGGAGGTTCAAGACAGGATTTCTCTATGTAGCTCTAGCTGTCCTGGAACTCGCTCTGTAGACCAGGCTGGCATTGAACTTATACAGAGATCCATCTGACTCTGCCTCCCGAGTCCTGGGATTAAAGCCATGGGCCACCACTGCGCAGCAAGGCCCCCATCTTAATACTGCTGCACTGGAGATTTGATGCCGGCACATGTGTCAGGGAAGGACACAAACATTCAGACCGTAGCAAACCATTCCTTAGGTAAGCATTTACTGCGAAACTGGACATTTGAGGAGAGATGGCCCAGAGGTTAAGAGCACTGGCTGCTCTTCCAGAGAGCCTGAGTTTAATTCCCAGCACCCACATGGTGGCTCATAACCATCTAGAATGAGAGGGGGTGCCCTCTTCTGGTGTGCAGGTGTACTTGCAGACAAACCAAAATCAAAGCAAAAAACAAAACAAACAAAAAAAAAAATACCAAGTCTGAACATTTGAAGGGACAAAGTAGAGTCACAGACTTCCTGCTGGTCCAATAGAAAGAAACAGAACTGAGAAGGTCAGCCTGTCACTACCCTGATTGTGCAACCTTCAGTGGGCCAGCCAGACGCTCTTGCGTCTCCCAAAGTGATGTAGTTTGTCACTCTCGGAGTTACCTGTGGTTGTCCTGGTGTCTGCCAAACTTCTGTTTGACTCACCGCTCACAAGACACAAAGGGAACCCAGAAGCAAGCTCAGCAGGCACAAAAGCCAGCGTCCCATTAATTCATACGGTGGAATTTTCAGCAGGAAGACAGTTCTACTCTCTTCTACCAACCACAGCAAAAGACAGAACACTAGGCAGAATGTCTTGAAGGGACACAGTACCCAGAAGCCCTGGCCATGGCCTGCTGTTGATGAGCCGGCTGAAGTCCACTGCTGAGACAAGAGAAAAATTAAAATATGGATTAGGTATAAAAGGTCATCAGAGGTCACTGCTTTCTCAACAAGCTAATGCTATTTGGGTTCACATACTTAAATGACAAAATAGCTCCAGAATGTTCACAGCTGCCTCTGAAGGAATTCCAAGATGGCCCCAAGACCCCAATGGACCCTATGGTGTACTGTTTGGATCTATACTGCCTGCCCCCATCAAGAGCCCAGTTTGGAGGCGTGTGAACCTTGAAGAGAATGGCCCATTGGAAACTTTCAAATGATTTTAGATTCCCACCCCCCCCTTCCTTCTCTCTTTCCTTCCCAGTTACAAAGCAAGTGGTTTTGCTCTGTTCTTGCTCACTACCGAAATGTTCCACCTCACCACAGGCCAAAAAATGCAAAGTCAAGACCGGAGCCTTCAAAACCATGAGCCAAAATAAACCTGTCTTCTTCTTCTTCTTTTTTTTTTTTTATAAGCTAATTGTGCCGGTTCTTGTTGACAGTAATACAAAGTCACACATGGAGTGTTACTGTGATGCTGTGACCCCCTGCAACAAGGTCACTTCATATGCAATGGTGCAAGAAGCGTGAAGGTGTCCCTAAGACCCGATCAGTGGACATAGATTATTCTGGGTGGGCCTGACCTAATCTGACCAGCACCTTAGGAGAGAGTTCAGAGATTAGTGGCGGAAGATGCGGAACTGGGAAGCAGTACCCACAGCCTCTGCCATCAGGCAGACTGCAGAGGGAGAGGCAGGTGACCTGCAGAAGCTGAAGGCCTCAGCCTTTGCTTGCTACAAACTGAATGCTGCTAACAACTTTGTTAATTTAGCAGAAGAGCACCCCCCAGGCCTCTGATGAGATCACAGCAAAGATGACACCTTTATTTAAGTCTAGCGATATACCCAGACCCCAGAAACAGTGAGATTACAGAAGTGGATGTGGTTTTAAGCCACTACCTTTATGGTAATTTCTAATACAGTTAGAAAACTCAGGTCCTGCTTTATTGGTAACATCCAAAATGTCCATCATCTTAAGAGGGGCTAGAGACAATCTGCAATGTCCCCATACCGTGGTCTACAATTCAGCAATATAGAGCCCTTGGGGGACACTTCCTAGTGAAACCACAGCACCCACCAATATATGGAACAAGCCAGATGAGTATTTAAAACATTGAACAGAAGAAGTCAGACCCAAGAAGCTTGGAAGTCTGTGGTTATAATTCTGTGTGTGTGTGTGTGTGTGTGTGTGTGTGTGTGCAGGCAAACATATCTATACATGTGTTCGTGGATGCCAGAAGGCCACACCGGATGACTTCCCCAGTCACTGATCACTGGGCATTTTTTAGACAAGCTCGCTCACTGAACCTAGAACCTGATATTTTGGGGAGGCTGCTTAACCAGCAAGCTCCATCAATCCTTCCGCTCCCACCTCCCCTCAGCAATGGGGTCACAGGCATACACCACCACACTAAATCTTTACATCAATGTTGGGGATCTGAACTAAGGTTCTCATGCTTAAACAGCAAGCCCATCTCCCCAGTCCATGTAGTCTATGATTCAATTTACATAATATTTAAGAACATGCAAAACTCTGTGGAAACAGGCATAGGAAGTATGTTGCTTAAACTGGGGAGTGGACAGGATTGACTAGACAGGACCATGGAGACAAAAATTTCTTCTGAGAGATACCATTTATGAAGACTCAAGCTATAGATATTTCGTCACTTATTAGCTGCTGCTCAATTTAAAAATAAAACTAGTTCACCTCTACAGATGTAAATAAAAGTCACAGGCAGTTCTGAGTACCGGACAAAAAGAGTCATAGCTTCAGGGCATAATCTTCAATGCACATGCATTTACATGTGTGTGTATACGCACACATATACATATCACACACACATGCATGCAACATACACATGGATATCACACACACATGCATGCACATGCACACGCGCGCGCGCGCACACACACACACACACACACACACGCAGACCATGCCATTCCAGGCGGAGCATATTCTCCCCTTTGGCCTCTGCCTCATTTATGTGGAGAAGGCAGCTGCCTCCCAGCTCCCAGGTCACTGCTCTGTGTGTCTGCCTGTCAGGATAAGAAGGCAAGGGCAGATGCAGCCAATTAGCTGGCCTTTCAAGTGGTCCCATGGCCTCACATCTGGCTCCATCACCAACACCCAGCTTGAGCCAATAAAAGCCACGTAAAATCACAAAGGGCTAATTTGGTGGTCGGTGCTATGACGACCTGAACGTGAAGAGGTGTAGGAGCAGGACGGGGACATGGGTGGAGGCTCGGACACAAGGGAGTACTTGCGGACCGCCTGACTCCATGTCAGCAGGGCAGGAAGACCAAGAAGCCAGCTCTTTATGGTAGATCCCTCCTGCTCTGGTGGATGCTAGATTGAGCCCCAGACAGCTTGGATGCGCCCTGCTGAATGCTGAGGGAGGTCCCGACAGCCCTGCCAGCCAGCACCAAATGCATGCACTTCATGGCAGACCCGCCGTCTGGAAATCCCAAATCCCTGCAACCAGTGAAGCCCCAGCAAGCTGTAGGAGAGCAGAACCCATCCGAGATATCGTGGAATGGGAAGAGACCTGGCCATGGTGCTTGGCAAGGGAGAGACTTGTAGAAAGCCCCAGGTGCTCTCACTTGGTCTGAAACCGCACCATCAAAGCAGCCGTTTCTTTGAGTTAAGAGAGTTTGAAGGTCTCTATTATCCCATGCGAGTCCTGAGAGATGCCTTGCCTGTGTCTTGTCTTAGGGGCTGACATTTTCAAGACTTAGGGGGAGAAAGTATAGGTGGAAGATTCAGGTCATGGCTCTCTGGGTGGAGGCCCTCAGTTTTGCCCTCTGTGAAAGGTTATTGGGCTGGATGACCATGAAGATTGAGGACAGGGAGGGTGAACCTGCCCTCCTCTCCTTATCTCTGCTCCTTGAGCTGAAGTTGCAAGCTGGCGGCCCTGAGCTGGATTCAGCCTTCAGAAATGTTTGGTTTGGCCCACAAGTGTGTTTTCAGGGAATTGGGGCCAACATTTAAAAATTGAGAGATTTCACATCTAAAAATGCCAAATGCTTTGCTCCTTTTGGAAAATGGGAAGCTCTGGTGGCGTGGAGCCCACATTCCCACTCGGTGACAATTATCAGGCACTGAGACCAGCTGCCTGGTTTCAACATGGCTGGCAGACTCCAGTCTGCCTCAGTCTCCACACTCCTTGATGTCCCTAGCCAGCCCACTTGGCTCATTCCTTTTATTCGCCTGATCTTTGAGGCATCTGAGTTGACAGCCTTCATTCTGGCCATCCCTGACTCTCGTCCTGGCCAGGCCTGCCTGGTCATGGTCTTCCCTGCACAGCGAATGGGCGACCAGTCACACACCGCACACCAGGTCTCAGGCATGATGAGGCTCTCTCTTTGGGAAGCCAGAGTATAGAGTTGGGGCAAGCATGATGCTGAGAGCCTTTCAACGTGATGCCGTGGGATTATTTTTGCTAAACATAAAAAACCCAAAGGCAGAAGAGACACTGATGTGTTTTTGCAAATCCCAGCAAATTAAAAAAAATGTGTGTGCAGAATTCATCCGGGAGCCTGGGGCTAGCTTTCATGAGAGAATGAGCTGTCAGATGGATGGAGCAGCAGATTAACTTTTATGGGCAACGTTTTGCCCTGGGATGTTGCTCCCAGGAGCTGGCTCCGTGCGTCTGTGACAAGATGCGCCACTCTGGCCCTTATCTGCAGCCAGATGCGCCGCCTCGCCAGCAGTGGGCCAGGAATCGGGCTTTAAATGGCTCGGCAGCAAATGTCAAAACTGTTTGATCTGCTTTTTAGAAAAGCACCTTTCAAGGCATTGGGAGATACTTGACACTTTGCAAAGGGATTAGAAAGTTTTCAGCTGAGTTGGAAAAAGGGGCTGGGGCAGCTTTGGCTCCAAAGAAGCAAGACGATGACTTGAGAAGTTTCAGGACCAGTGTGTCAGAAGCCAGTGGCTTCACTTTTAAGGTGACGAGCCAATGGTAGGCATGGCTTCAGCCACTAGCCCCTGCCTGTGGCATTTGGAAAGGTCCCAGGACATTTTTCCTTCCCGTGTCGCTTGGAAGAGATGGCCATGCTCAAGATGGCCATGGAAAGAGCGAGCTGAGAAGGTGTGGCCATTAGCTCCTCCCAGCCAGCAGCTAATCATATGCCTGGATAGCCCAGCACCCTTAGCCCACCAGCGGGTCCAGATGCCCAGGAAGATACACAGAACTCAGGGCAGAGTCTGGGCCCGTCACAGCAGAAGGACGAGATTCGGATGCTGGACCCATGGTGATTGTGACGTGCTGGGATGGGAATCATGACCACCGGTCAGCTCTGTCCTTCTCCCTCAGCCTCTGTGCTCATGTCTTATAGACCTGCAGCCATGCCCACTTCTTGAAGAATTGCTTTTCACTCATCTCCTAACCCTTTTGCTATCCACCGTCTACGGCACTCCAGTGTCTCAACTGAAAATTGATGGAGGAGGATTTATGTGTTACTTTCATTGGTTAATAAAGAAACTTCCTTGGCCCTGATAGAACAGAAAATTAGGTACGCGGAGTAGACAGAACAGAATGCTGGGAGAAAGAAGCAGATTCAGTCAGTCGCCATAGCTCTCCTCTCCAAGATGGATGCAGGTTAAGATCTTACCGGTAAGTCACCACCTCGTGGTGCTATACAGATTATTAGATATGGGTTAATCAAGATGTGAGAGTTAACCAGTAAGAGGCTAGAGCTAATGGGCCAAACAGTGTTTAAAAGAATACAGTTTCCGTGTAATTATTTTGGGTAAAGCTAGCCATGCAGGAGCTGGGCAGCGGGAAGTGGCCTGCTGCTCCTATCACTACAGAAAATCTTCTGTGCCTAAGCCTTGCTCTCACCTACAAGATCCCACAGTCAGATAGCCAATGTTCCCCTGGTGCTAGTGGCTTTTATTTCTGCTGAGCAGTTTTATGTCTTGCCCAACTCACTACAGCCGCTTATCGAGACAGGGTCTCACATGCTGTAGCCCTGGTGAGCCTTAAACTCAGAGATATGTCTGCCTCCACCTCCCAGGAACTGAGATTAAAAGCATACAGCTCCATTTCCAGGCTTAATATGGCCTCTTCCTTGCCTGCCTCATTTTATAGCTAAGAAAACCAAGGCTTAAAGAAGTTAACAGAACTAATGTTACAAAGCTCATCCATGAAAACTAAGCTAGATTTGGACTTCAGGCCTCCCTGACATAAAACCATATGACCATACATATACTCTTGCTTCTCATAAAGCATTACCAGAAAACCTGTGGCTTCTGAAACCCTGGCAAGGAGAAGAGAGGTCTCTGATAGACTAAGTCAGAATGCACCCACAGCCACCAGATGCCCAGCCCACAGCGAAATGGTTACATCACAGAAAGGAATGGGGCTTTTAAAATGTACACTAATAGCACGGCAGTGGTGGCACACACCTTTCATCCCAGCACTCAGGAGGCAGAAGCAGGTAGATCTCTGTGAGTTCGAGGCCAGCCTGGTCTACAGAGCGAGTTCCAGGACAACCAGGACAAGACAGAGAAACCCTGTCTCAAAAAAAAAAATCAGACTAATAGCCACTTCCAGGCAAAATGACAGTTACTCCTGACACTACCTATAGATCCTCTGCAGGGTCAGGGAAGCCCCTGGCAGAATGCTACACATTCTGTCAGCAGCCACTAGGTCAGCATCTACTCTAGGAGCTTGGGACTGTGCATCCATCCCTGATTATAAAACTAAATCAGCTGCTCGACATTTGTCTATCTCCTGCGGCCCAGTTTCTCACCCACAAGACAGAAACACTTTTCATCACTCTTCAGGATAGGATAAGTTCTGCTGCTGTGACAAATGGCACTAAAGCGCCTGTGCTTTGACAAAACAAACATTCGTTTCTCACATGCATTTCAGGATAACGCAGGTCAGTAAAGGGCTGGGACCCACCACAGCAGCTCCTACTCACAATCCAAGGCAGATGTCTCCAGTTGGCACCTAACACCATGCCACAGGACCAGGCCCACCAACACTGAATGACAGGGCTCTACTCCAGTGTATTTACTGTGTTAGAAGCAGATCTGAATGAGTATTAACCAGGTGCAGTGTGCTCAGATTGCTGGCAGCATCAAATGAACACCTAGGGGAAATGACCAGACAGCTTCAGCCATGATTCTGAGTCCAAACAGACAGAAGTGAGTCACCGGCTGTGACCTTCAGTAGATGCCTGAACAAGGATGCTCACCTTCACCACTTTTGTGCAACATAGCCTGCTCAGTCCAAAGCCACTCGGAAAGAAACATAATTAAAGAACATCCAGAATGGGAAAGAAGAAATAACTTGTCTGTCCTTAGTACTATTTCATAGTAAAAAACTCTAAATTACACTAAATAAAATCTAGAAGAGCTAATAAATTCAGTAAGGCTATAAGATGTTAAATCATTACACAAAAATCAGCATCACTATTGTACACTAACAGTCAATAATCCCCAAAGATTAACAAAGTAATTTCATATATAATAGCAATCATCTTTTCATGCTGTATTGGACCTAGCTATTTTTTTTTTTATTTAGCTCCTATAGCTACTGACTTCTGAAAACAACCGGCACCAGCTGAAAATTGATAGTGATGGGACTTTGGAGACCCTCCCAGCCTCTGTTAAATCATAGATAGATAGATAGATAGATAGATAGATAGATAGATAGATAGATAGATAGATAGATAATAGACAGATGATAGATAAATAGATAAATGGTAGATAGATAAATAGATGATTGATAGACAGATAGATACATAGATGACAGACAGATGATAGATAAAAGATAGATGGTAAATAGATGATAGATGGATAGATATAGACTGATAGATGATAGATGGTAGATAGATAAATAGGTGATAGATAGATAGACAGATAGATGATAGATAGATAGATAGATAGATAGATAGATAGATAGATAGATAGACAGACAGACTCTGAATGAAAACTATAACACTGTTTAAAGGAAATATAGGAGAAAGTCTACCTGACCTTAAAATTTGACAATGGTTTCTTAAATATGGCAATAAAAGAAAAATCAAGGCCAGACAGTGGTGATGCACACCTTTAATCCTAGCACTTGGGAGACAGAGTGAGTTTCAGGACAGGCTCCATAGCTACACAGAGAAACCCTGTCTTGAAAAACCAAAGAAAGAGAGAGAGAGAGAGAGAGAGAGAGAGAGAGAGAGAGAGAGAGAGAGAGAGAGAGAAATCAGATCAAATGGGCTTCATCGAGACTAAACTCTATGTGCACCCAAAAAAAAAAAATCCAAAGAATGAAAAGAAACATATCACTGATCTAAAACATTTCTATTGTAGATATGCTAAGAGACGAATATCCAGAATCCTATAAAGATCTGGTATAACAACAGCAGAAGCAGCCAGGTCAAACAAGGACAAAAGGGTTTGAACAGACAGTGGTCCAAGGAGACACACAAATGGCCAATTAAGTAGACACAAAAGAAGTTCAGTGTGGGTAGTCATTAGGGAAAAGCAGATCAAAACCAGAGACGCCGCTTGGTACTAAAAAATGGAAAATAACAGTGTTGGTTCAGATGTTGAGAAATCACAGCCCTCAAAATTTGCCGGTGGACATGTAGAAGGGCTCTGCTGCTGTGGAAAACAGTCTCAGCAGTTACTCAAACACGCCTAGAATTACCTTACGATCCAACAATTCCTACCCTAAGTACACAGCAAAAAGGGTCAAAAGCAGGAACTCAAACAGTTGCCCATAGCAGTGTTGCTGGGGACGGTGAAAAGCTAGAAACACAACCCAAATATCCATCCCAGGTGATGAGCAAAGTGAGGCTGAGCATCCATCCCTTATCCACAGGGATGTGCCCAAGGCTCTTCTGCGTGCCCGATGCCGGCATTCCGAAGGTCTATCTATAAACCGCTTTTTCCTATCCATACATTTCTTGTGACAAAGTCTGGCTTATTCTTCAGGCACAGTATGCCAGTAACAGACGCTCACAACTTTTGAGAAGTTATTTAAAATTTCAGAATTGTTTCTGATGTTTTCTTTCTAATACGTTCGGATCACAGCTGACCTCGGGTCACCGAAACCTCAAAGCGAATGTGGAGTATTGTATCTATGCTTGCTTGATTCATCCATAAAATGAAAGAAGTGCTGACAGCCCAACACATGGACGAGCCTTGAAAACATTATGCTAAAGTACAGGTGCCTGGCACAAAAGTCACATGCTGTGTAATACCATTTATATGAAACATCCAAAACGGGTAAATCCACGGGGCACAGACTAGAGAGGGAGTCGCCAGGGCCAGGTGAGAGGTGAGTGGGAAGTGATTGTCTCGTGGGTGCAGCGTTTCAGTAGGGAAGGTGAGCAAGAGACGCACATAGGCAGTGGTGATGGTGGCCCAGCGTTGGAACAAGTCAAATGCTACTGGCATGTTCGTTTTAACATGTTTGTTTATGTTTCTAATATCCCAGGATACAAACAACTTGTTCAAAGCCATAACGGCCTCACGGGGTGTTGGTAGCACATGCCTTTAATCCCAGCACTCGGGAGGCAGAGACAGGGATCTCTGTGAGTTTGGGGCCAACCTGGTTTACAAGACCTAGTTCCAGGACAGATTCTGAAGCTACAGAGAAACCCGGTTTGAAAAAACAAAACAAACAAAAAACATACCGGCCTCTCTTAGTAGCCAAGGTCAAGAGTCACAGGTCTGGACCTGAGGAAGCCTTGTTCAGCCTCAGCCTCAGGAAGGGAGAACATACCATGGTGGGTAGCAAGGCAGCAGTGGGCCCCAGAGGGTCTGCAGCCTGGAAGTTTCTTCCTTGTTTGGTTTTGTCTCATGAGGCCTTTCTGGGCATCCTCACTGCATGCCCTCCATCTCTCTCATGCAAATGCCACGAGCACAGAAGGGTTCATGCACCGAGACAAAGCCACAGCCCCAAACCTACCCACACCTCCCTCAGGTTACTGTTGCTGTGGGGCCATAAAGTCAACATTTTATACCGTGGTCCATTTTTCTTCCCTGCGTCAGTCGCTGCTCTCATGGTTTTGCTTTGTGTGACTAGAGTATTGAGGGATTTTAAAAGTTTGTAGGAACACTGAAACAGTCTCATTTTTAAGTTTTTTGAAGATATGTTAAAAAATAGACTGAAAAATAGAAGAGAAAAAAAATGACCTTTCATCTTTTGTTAACATAGTTGCATCATTTGTGTTTGATTCTTTGTTTTGGTTGATTGTATTTTGGTCGAACCACTTAAAGGAAATGTCAGAACCCAGGGAAACGGATCATATGGCAAGCATGCTTGCAATCCAAGCCTGATGACCTGAGTTTAGATCCCTGGAACCCACGTAAGTGAGACCCACGTGTGTGTGCTCACAATCCCAGCACTCTTACATTTATGGCAGGCAGATGCAGAAGAATCACCTGGACATGTGTGAATCGGCAGCACCGCAGCAGAAACAAGAGAGACCCTGCCTCAAAACAAGGTAGAAGTTGAGAAATGACTCCCAAAAATATTCTCTGACCACCAGCAGACACTGTAGCACCCACAACCCCTTCCACCATACACATACACACAAATAAATAAGATTAAGCTGTAGACATCATGATACTTCAACATGTAAGAAAATAATCTATTTTCATAATTGCTTTCTCATATCTAATAAATCAATGCTAACTTGTTATTCAATACTCTGTCCATATGTAATTCCCATTCAGTTCCAAAATCTCTTTTATGGTTGATTTAACTAGGAACTAATCGAAGACAACATCTTACATTTGATAATTGCCTGTCTCGCTGTTTTGCATTTCATCCCTCAGTCTTCTGTCTTTTACACGAGCCAGAATCAAGGCTAAATTGACAGATTCAATGTCATTAGCAAGAAAACCTCCCAAGTGAAGCATCTCATCAGAAGGGCCCGGATTCCCCACTACTGCTAACGCTAACTTTGATTCTGGAGTCATTGGCCAGAGCCGGATGTGTCAATCAGCAATGGCACACGTCCTTTGATGAGCAGACTGTGGGACTGATAACTTGACACGGTACACAAGCGTAGCTCACGATCAGCCTTCCGTCTGATACCCATGATGACTCCTGGCCTGGGTCACTTATTTCATTGATAGTTAAAAACAGGCAGTTTCTAAACTGGGCATTGGTGGTGCACATCTTTAATCCCAGCACTTGGGAGGCAGAGGCAGGTGGATCTTTGAGTTCAAAGTCAGTCAGGGCTACAGAGTGAGTTCCGGGACAGCCAAGGCTACACAGAGAAACCACATCTCAGAAAAACAAAACAAAACAAAAAACACCTAAACAGTTTCTAATTGCCTCATTTCTTCATATAACAAGAAGGGCTTCTTCTCCACAACTGGGGCTACTTGACTCCACAGAAATGCAAATCCTAAGGAAAAAGCAGAGCAAAAGCTAAACTATAGTTCTCTGTTCAGAAAGTCCAGACCAGAAGTAGGACACAGAGCTCAGAGGATGAGCCGGACCACACTGAAGGGCAGCAGAGGCTGGGGACCCAGATCCCTCATCGATCAGCTCAAGCTAGACTCAGCTCCGAGTGCCATCGTCAGAGCCAGTCCCTGCTTCTCTCTGCTTTCCACAGTAGCCCAGGACTCAGTTCTTCCAGGACTGGGACATTTAGCCGCTGTCCGTTAGTGTTAGCCTGTTGCCACGATTTGGGCAACTCTTGGCTTCTTCAAACCCTGCAATCATACAACTTTTTCAAAATGTGCTTGTCAGTTTTCTCTTCCTTTTTCTGTGGCGAGACTGAACCCAGAGCCTCGCACAGGCTAAGTGCACGTTCTCTCATTAATTTCGCTCAGCCACTTTCTGATCATTTCTACAAATTTCCATCTGAGCCAGGCAGTGGTGGTGCACGTCTTTAATCCCATCACTTGGGAGGCAGAGGCAGGAGGATCTCTGTGAATCTGGGGCCAGCTTGGTTTATAAGAGCTAGTTCCAGGGCAAGCTCCAAAATTACAGAGAAACCTTGTCTCCAAAAATTAAAAAAAAAAATAAGAAATAAGAAAAGTTTTCCTTTGAAACTTCTTTCCAGTCACTCTCCTTGACTATGCCAGGGGCTTCCCAATGCAGCCACGGCTTCAAACTGCACCCAGTGCTAACCTGGGCAGCTGAGATGAACTCAGTGGGAACGGATATTTTAACGATATATCTGTAACCAATGGCTGCTCTTTTTATTTTTATTTTTTTTGTTTTCTAACTTTTAAAACTTATTTCAAGAACTGCCATTTATGGTCAATGACATTTTTGAAGTATTAAATTACGAGTTCATTTAAACTCAATATTCTTTCTTTACAGAGTTAGCTGTTTCTCACATTTTAATGACTCATTTCTTTGTATTCAAGTTGTTTTCATAAAGGAAAACAAGACTCCCAATGGTGACAGAGGCACGGCCAGTCACTTTATTGACCGTTCCCGAAAACAGCATTAAGATTTTAAATGTAACCCTAAAATCGGAATGTGAAATAAAGAGGTGAGAAACTATTACATAAATCACGTCTCAAGTTCAGCGTTCCATTTGTCCAGGACTTAAGGCTGCTTTTAACCGATGGATGTCCACACTACTGGTCCAGGCTATAATTTCTGTTGGGAAAATCTGGGTCAGCAAAGTGCTGAGTCATCTATTCAACTCCTCTTTTCTCAGACAGTAAAGTGACTATCGTACAGAAAGAGTTCAAAATTGGGACTTACTAAAGGTACCCTGCCCACCTCAGGGAGGGCTGCCTCAGCTCTCCGATGCTTCTGCTAAGTCTGTCTAGCTCACGGGCACAGGCCAGGATGGCTCCTCCTATGAAAGAGTGCAGGATGAAGGCGCAGGCACATTTAGGCACTCTGAGCTGCCATGTGAGTGCTTGGACTTGAACCCCAGTCTCTTGCAAGAGGAGACAGTGTTTTGTTGCTGTTGTTGTTGTTGTTTGGTTTCTGGTTTTTTGAGACAGGATTTCTCTGTGTAGCCCTGGCGGATCTGGAACTCACTTTGTAGACCAGACAGGCCTCGAACTCACAGAGACCCACCTGCCTCTGCTTTCCAAGCACTGGGATTAAAGGCGTGCACCTCCACTGTCCAACACAGACCATGATCTAAACCTCTGAGCCATCTCTCCAGCTTGCTGTCTTCTTGTGGAACAGTGAACAGCAGCCGTCCAGGAGGTAGCTCAGAGGAGGTCAGAGGAAGTACCAGGACTAAATCAGCACCACACAGTGACCAAGGGCATGAGGATACCCCAAGGGAGCCCTGTGAGGGTCCAGGGAGAGGGAAGAAAGGGTTATGGTGAGGACTGAGGATTTGGCTCCATGATGTTTGGCACCATGGGTGGCATCCTCAGGAATGCCAATAAAAATAAAGTTAATGTCAAGGAGGCAGAGAAGAGAGGCCCTGATTCCAGGCTGCCCAGGGTTTCTTATTAGAACAACATCACTGGTTCTGTTTCCTTGAGCAAGTAGCTCCCCTCTCTGAGTCTTAGTTCTCACATCTGTAAAATGAAATGATGTTCAGGGCACCACCACCCAAGTCAGCTAAGCTTTGTGTGGGACCTGCAGTGTGTGTACAGCAAGAACTCAATAAACATGGTCATCCTCATGACCGATAGACACCTCCACAGACAGGAGAATGAAGGGGCTGTCCAATAGGCGCCACCAAATTAGCGGAGGGACTTCTTTTGACCCGGCCACCTGGTGAAGCTTGAACACGACCGTGACACTTGTCATCTTCACAGCTGATGGGAAGCCCAGACACCACGTCCCTCGGGATTCCAGCTGTTCTACTCTATTCTACATCCCTAGGTGGATGCCCAACAGAAAGTTATGTGTGGCCATAATAAAACATCTTTGAGAATGTCCCAAAAGACTAGAATGGTGTGTGTGTGTGTGTGAGAGAGAGAGAGAGAGAGAGAGAGAGAGAGAGAGAGAGAGAGAGAGAGCGCATACTTCCTCTGCAGAGAGAGTAAGAGCATTCAAGCTACATGCAGCCAATAGGATAGATAAATCTCACAGAGTGTTGACAAAAACAGGAGGGAGCAGTCACTGATGATTTCAGTTACATAAAGTTCAAGTTCACAACCAGATAAAACTAATTTATGCTCTCCGATGACAGGAGAGGCCAGTCTTTGGAGGACATGAGAACTCCTGGGTTCCTGGTGGTGGATGGAATGCAGTTCTTGTAAAGCTGAGTGAGGGCTCCAAGGCTAAACTGCATCCCTGGTTCTTGGGCTCTATTTCCAGGTGTAGAAGACTTCCAGGGTACAGTGTCTTCGTAAAAATCCATCCCACACTTTTACTAATTGTTATTGCATATGTACATGTATATGCATATATCTTCCTAAATATAGTCTGTTTGGCCAATATAATGTTAGTGTGTTGTTTCTCTTTATTTGTTTGTTTGTTTCTTTCTTTTTTGTTTATGTTTTTTTTAGGTATGAGTGCTCTGTCTGCATGTATGACTGCATGCCAAAAGAAGGCACCAGGTCTCATTATAGATGGTTGTGAGCCACCATGTGGTTGCTGGGAATTGAATTTGGAAGAATAGTTAATGCTCTAAATCACTGAGCCATCTCTCCAGTTCCATAGAGTGTTGTTTCTTAAGAGCAATACATCAATATTTGTGCTTCAGGGAGTGTGGAGTAATGAGATACTGAATCTTGGGTGCTTTGGTCCTGGGTTTCTTACCTTCTTTGTGATGTAGGATTCCCTTCTGTATGCTGTGAATACCATTGGTTAACAAGGAAAATATCTTGGGCCTGCACAAGGAATAGAGATAGGCAGGGGAAACTAAACTGAATGCTTGAAGAAAGGAGGCAGAGTCAGAAAGAAGCCATATACCCTGCCAGACACAGATGCTGGAACTTCACCTGGTAAGCCACAGCCACATGGTGATACACAGATTGATAGAAATATGTTAAATTAAGATGTAAGAATTAGACAATAAGAAGCTAGTCAAACAGTGATTTAAATAATATGTTTCTGTATGATTATTTCAGGTCTGAGCTGCTGAGCAGCCAGAGAACAAAACAAGCCGCCTCCTTACAACCAATTGGCTACCGATGTGGCCAACTAAAGTCCACATAAAACCTTAGAGGGCTTGGAAAGGAATTCTAGACACTAAAAAACAAAGTTGAACCCCATTTATTTTCCCCAAATGGGCTTTGCTTGCTCACAGCATGCTGTGACTTCTTCAAGAGAGGTTTTCCTGATTCAGTTGTAGCAGGAAAAAAAGCTGCAGTTTTAAAATGCCAGCTTTCTGGACCATGCTCCCAGTGCAACCTCTGGCTCTTTCAGGAGACTGAGCATTTAAATGGGGTTTGTGAGCAACATGCTACAGCTTGCTTGGTGGCAACATGGACCAGCTGCCTAGAGATGGGGTATTGTGCATGGTTCTCATAGGCCAGCAGCTCCGCCATGCTGGGCTGGGCAGGACAAGCAGGCAGTGCTGTATTTCCCCTAGCAATGGTGCAACTTAAGTTCATAAGAAGGGCTTAGTATTTTAAGAAGTGCTTCTGGTCAGAAAATAATTACAGATACACAATAAAGACAAATTCAGATGGAAAAAACCCTAAATGGGTCACAGTGTTGAATAAATGTACATAGGCTTGGGAGAGAAAAGAAAAAGAATATAGACAGTTATAAAAAGAAGTAAATGATTTCTAAAAAAATGAAACAAAGTCTTTAAAGAGACAGAGTACAGACAGTCATAGATTAAAGGAGTAAAGATAATAAAAATAAATATTAAAAAGTAATAGGTTTAAAACAAATAAGCCACATAAAGATGGAGAATACACAGAGTCTGGATTATGTAGATTATTGTATTTTCTTTGAATTTTTTGACTGTGAAGGGGCTAAGCAACCAACGTATATACTTTAAAGGTATCTTGACTTCAGAATTTGAGTCTATGAATATGTTGCTTTGGAAAAAAGGTTCTTCTTTTCTTTCCACAAAAATGAGAATCTGTGGATTCATTCCAGGCTAATGTGATTTTGCAAGACCCCTGAAATGTCGCCTTGAACAACTCTCAAAAAATTACTTCACCCAATAAACATCAGGAAGCATTTGGAGAAGAACTATGCCCATATTCCCAAATATTGTTTATAAATGTTTCTTTACATTTAAAGGGAGATAAGTTATAGATATTTGCATTGGTATGGATGTTGGTTTATTGATACAAATTTAAGGTCAATTTTGTTACACTGAATATACTTATTTCTGCTCTTGGTTAAGGTATTGTGTTTGTGCAGCTCATTTAAAAATGTAATGTATAATTAAGAAATACAGGTTAATAGATACTCATCTATAATAGTCAAGCTTGTAGTCATGTTAGTTAGATTTTCTAGATGTACAAAGATGTATTTCAGATGAATAGGCATTCTTCAAACCTTTAAAGACTATAGAATATGGCACTTAAAATGTTTTAATAACTTAGAATTTTCATGACAATGAGACACATCTGCTCCTGGCAGTACCAATTACTTCAAGAGGAAGATGGGCATTGAGAGGCTACTTACAAAGTTTGCTAGCCATTTGGGCGAGAAACTGCTCTTGCCTGAGTGCTTGATGGTATACAATGTGAACTGGACATGCAGGACCCACAGAGAAAAGACTGCTGAACTTGCCTAAAAATGAGATGATCTTTCGGGGTTCCTGTTTCATGAAAGAGTCTGCAAGACATTCTGCAGGACACAGAAAAAAGTGACTGACAAACTGCGAATATAGGTAGAACTGTCTTGAAATCTCCAGCTTCATAGAAAAGTCTGTTGCATACTATGGGCCTGTAGGCTGAAGACTGGATGCCCCAACTTTACAAAAGAACTTTGGGTAATTGTCCAGGCAGTGAGATGTCTCTGTCATTTCTAGAGTTTTAGAAATTGCTTACAATGCACTTCCTGTTTAACTAGGTAATATTATATCCCTCTGGAGTCTTTGATGGAGTTAAAGAATTGATAGTTATAGTTTTCCTTAGTTATGACAAAAATAAAATAGATATAAATATTGTAACTATAATTCTTGCTTGATACCAATTTTGTGTATCTAATTTTACTATGTTAAAGTTAAAACCTTCCTTTTTATTTAAACAGAAAAAGGGAGGTGATGTGAGATTCCCCTCTGTATGCTGTGAATACCATTGGTTAATAAAGAAAACTATCTTGGGCCTGCACAGGGAATAGAGGTAGGCAGGGAAAACTAAACTGAATGCTGGGAGGGAGGCGGCAGAGTCAGAGAGAGGCCATGTAGCCCTGCCAGACACAGACACTGGAACTTTACCCGGTAAGCCACAGCTACGTGGCAGTACACAGATTAATAGAAATGGGTTAAATTAAGTTGTAAGAGTTAGCCAATAAGAAGCTAGAGCTGATGGCCAAGCAGTGGTTTAAATAATATGTTTCTCTGTGATTATTTCAGTTCTGAGAGGTCAGGATGAACAGTCTTCCCCCCCCCCCCCCCGCCCCATCCCATATCTTTGTTTAAGAGCTTTCTAACAACATATTGTCAGACATCATCTTCTTGAGAAAGGCTGAAAACCTTACAGATTCTCCTTGTTCTTTTAGGCCCCAACTACTGAGCAATCCAAATACTGAGCACAGTAGTATCTGTCAATACAGGAATATCCTTCTCTCCTTGTTTATTTATTTATTGTAATAGCCAAGTTGAGAACACTCAGATCAGCATCCATGATGCATCTGTGAGCAGACTTCCTGTCTGCGGTTCTCCCTGTCCTATAGCAAGAATCCCCTTACTCAGCACCAGTCCCTCTGTCATGAGTTGAAACACCTTGCTTGTGGAAAAACTTTGTTTGTGATTCCCACCACATATGATCCAGACAACATAACCGTTCCTCTCTTCACTCAGAGCTATTTCATCAGCAGCTACGTCTGTGCCCATGGGTTTCTCATAGAACACACAATGCCTGTGTTCATCATCCACTTCAATGAGTTTCTGATAGCTGATGGTTGCGAGAGAGATATTCGGTTTCATCTTGACACAGCCAATGCCTAGGAGGCACCACAAAAGGGCACTTTTCATTTTTATTTTTTTCAATGTGGATGGGTGTTTTGTCTGCATATATGTATGTGCACCATATGCATACAGTGCCTGAGGAATCCAGAAGAGGGCGCCAGATGCCCTGGAACTGGAGTACAGACAGTTATGAGAGAGCTATGTGCGTGCTGGGAATTTGAACCCAGGTCCTCTGGAAGAGCAGCAACTGACTCCTCACTGTGGAGCTCTCTCTCCAGCTTCTGTTGTTTTGTTTTTAAATTACAGCAGTGGTTGGTTGAGGCTGTACTGAAGGAATTCTTGAATTAGAAAGGATCGGTTTCCCCCTTCCATATATAAAAAGGTAAGAGGCATGTGTATTTTACCACAATCAAAACTATACAAACAGGGTGAAGCTATAGCTTGATTGGTAGAGTGCTTGCCTAACAAACAGGAAGCCAGGGGTTGAGTTCTTAGCACTCCATAAAACCAGATGTGGTGACAAACATCTGTAGCTTAGGTACTCAGAAAGTAGAGGCAGAAGGATCAGAAGTTGAAGGTTGTCAGGCAAATTTGAGGTCTACATGGGTTATATGAGATCCTGTCTCAAATAAATAAACACTCATTCGCATCTATGTTCAAAGCCACCTTGTGTACTTAGGGCTGCTCACCAATGTGCCAGACGGCTGGGGGAACAGGGGAAGAAGCATGGTGTGTATACGGAATGCAGACAAATGGCAATGCCTGGCAATGAACCAAGCAGGGTAGCAAGCTATTCTGTCTACCTGAGTTCTGTAATTTCAACTCCAAATCTTCACGGCTGAGCTCAATGTCAGGGTGCTTGCCTAGCATGTGGGAGGCTCTGGGTTTAGGCCCCAACACTGCAGAAAAATAAAATAAAGAAAAAATGGAGTTGCGTACAGTTTTAACATGCCTGGTCAGGAAAAATTGGCCAAGCCACAAATTCATTTTAAAATGGAAAAAACATAAAATTTTAAATAAAGACTCTTAAAAAAATCTTAAAGAGAATTCTGGCATGCTAAGTCCAGGACAGGAGTCCAACCCAAGGTGGACACCGGCATGGCTGGCTTCCTGCCTGGCCTTCTCTGTTCTCCTGCAGCCAGCAGCTCCATAGGTGTCCCTGAAGCTGCCGGAAGTGCCAGCCTGGGGCTGGGACCATGGGCCCAGCCGGGCACCACAGGCTGGCCGCCTTATCACACCGGGCAGAAGAAACAGCGTGGGGCCTGACACGGGCCCTCCCATGGCCGCAGCGGGGCAGCTGGCTTTTTTTTTCCTCCTGACCATCTTTGAGCTGGAGATCAGACACAGGGAAAGATTAAAACAAATATGAATTTAATCAAGGGATTCTGCTGTCCTGGGGTGGAAACAGGAGCCTGCTGACATAAAGAGGGGCTGGAACGCTAGGGAGCCGGAGTGGAATCAAAGCTGCTTGCTTACCACTAACCGCTCAGATGATCCATATCATAACAACAAAAAAGAAAAACAATTATTTATTCTTTTTGATGTTGCAGCTCAGCAGCAACTTGCTTTTTGAAGAGAGCAAGGTCAGAACCAAGTTATTGTTTCTGCCTGAAACTTTGACAGGGACTCTGAGTTCTTGTCTGTGACTCTCGGACAAGAGATGAGAGAGACTCGCGGGCGCGTTTCTTCTAGGCTATGGAGCAGCTCCTTTATCCTCCCCGCCTTGCCCTCCCTCTGGCCATTTCTCTCTCTCTCTCTCTCTCTCTCTCTCTCTCTCTCTCTCTCTCTCTCTCTCGGACCCGAGGGCACAAAGGCCACCAAGCAGAAGCTCTTTCTCCTCTGGATCAGAGTTCTCTAGATTCCCTCCGAAGGGAGGACCAGAGAAGTCCTTTAGCCCTCTGATTTGCCCCCCAGACATTGGCACTGCTGCTGAGGTATGAGGTTTTATGGCTGGCGTGTAGCACAAAGGCCGTCAATCATGGTCCTGACCTGTGAGTTTATCGTTCAGCAGAAAGACACGATTCCTCATTCAGGCCCATCCCAGCCAGCAGAGGCTATTCCCCGGGGCTTCAGGAGATCATGGGACTCAAGAGCACCTGCTCCATGGAACTCACATTTAAGCTAATCTGGGTAGATACAACAGAATTTTCCAGGGGGAGATGTATGTTGGGACAGAGGGAACAGCCTGCACCGCAGCCTGGAGGTAAGAGCGTTCAGGTTCAGAGAACTAGAAGTAGTTTGATTCTGCAGGTGGGAAAGGCTGTTAGATAGCAAGTCCCCGAGATCTGTGGGTCCAGCTCCTGCAGGTGCCTCTTCACAGCAATAGAAAACCACAGGTAAGTAAGGCCCTACAGCAAGGTGTCACTTGATCAAGGTGCTTCCTGAAGTCGGCTAGAACCATAGAACCACAGAGTGCCAACACTTGAGGTGAGAGATGACACCAGAGAGGTGCCGGAGATGAGAGGAGAACTCTGGGAAAAGTTCCCACTGGAACAATATAGGCTTCTGTGCCGTTGATTAGAGGCCAGAGCCAATCTCCACACCTCAGAGCAGCCATCCAGGAGAAGTAGCCAAGAACTGACGACCAACCATCTCACAGATAGAAGCACAGGGCTGGGACTCAGGAGACAAAGGGCCTGATATGCAGATGCCCAAATTATATGCAGATAATATGCAGATATGCATATGATATGCAGAGAATACACAGATATGCAGATGATATGCAGAGAATATGCAGACATGCAGATGATAGACAAATATGCAGGTGATATGTAGATGTGCAGATGATATGCATATAATATGCAGATATGCAGATGATGTGCAGGTATGCAGATGGTATATGGGTATGTAGATGATATGCAGATATGCAGGTAATATGCAGGTATGA
This sequence comes from Alexandromys fortis, assembly GCF_014885135.2. NCBI lineage: Eukaryota > Metazoa > Chordata > Mammalia > Rodentia > Cricetidae > Alexandromys > Alexandromys fortis. The sequence goes on along the minus strand of NW_026068054.1, from coordinate 1,464,799 downwards.
AGATGATATGCGGGTATGCAGATGATATGCGGGCATGCAGATGATATGCGGGCATGCAGATGATATACAGGTATGCAGATGATATGCAGATATGCAGGCTCCTTTCTGCCATTAGCCTGCTTGCCAATATTTGGATTTTTACAGTCTTTGATTCTTCACCCAGATATTAAAACTGATAAGCCCTTCAAGCTGTACTATGCTTACATGGGCAGAGGATGGCACAAAGGGCACTACTGGTAGGACATCTAGTTTAAAAGCCAAAAAGGCTGATGACATACTCTGTGGCCCAGATTATTTTTCATTCTTTTTTTTTCCTGCTGCTTGAACAAAATACCTAAGACTAAATCATTTTTACACCACAGAGGCTTATTGGCTTGATGTCTGCGTCTGGTAAGGGCCTTCTTACCACACATTCACATGGCACAGATGAGAGAGAGAGACAGAGACAGAGAGAGAGACAGAGAGAGACAGAGACAGAGAGAGAGACAGAGAGACAGAGAGAGAGAGAGAGAGAGTGCGCGCACTTGGACCTTTCTTCCTCTCTTCCCATAGCCACACCTGCCAGCTTGTGCCATGCCTTTTTGGCCCTTGTTGAATCCAAACCACCTCCAAGGCCCCACTTCTGAAGACCACTAACCCTGGGAAGTGAGGATTTATTGATAACGTGGAGTCTGGGAGGAACAAGGAACAAGAGCAGGAATCCTAGAAGCGGGTCTCTGGGGTCTCTGGGGAGCAGGCCCAGAGCAAGCACAGGAGAATGAGCCACAGGAAGGCAGCAGAAGGTGCCAACACTACCTCTCGTTCCTACCACCTCAGACATACCTGTGGGGCATCCTGCCTAGAAGGAAGATTTGCCCTCCATTTCCTAGAGCTCAACTGAAAAGGCCATTCCTGTCTCTGGCACATCAAGGCTGGCCATGCTCCTATGTCCAAAATTGAGTTCAGACAACCATAGTTCTTCATGTTAGTGAGCCAGAGGCAGGAGGGTCAATGTCTCTGCTATACAGCAAGCCACCAGTCAGCAAGCTGCCAACTAATGAATGGAGTTTTTTGTTTTGTTTTGTTTTAAGAAAACAGAGCTGAGCGTGGCAGTACACATTGCACTGGAGGCTGAGGCAGGGTGGAGGCTGAGGCAGGATGCTCCCGAGTTCCAGCCTAGGCTATATAGACATACAATCTCAAAAAAACAAGCAAAGCATAAAAACAACAGAAAAGAGCGTTTTCCTCCAGAGCCCATGGAATTTAATCCTGCAAAGCCCATCCTAATATGACCCTCACTGCCACCCTTACATAGCCCAGACAGAAGACAGAACTGAGCAACCCAGAAGAAACTCCACAAGCCCAGAGAACAATAAAATGGCCTCCGAGTGCCAAGGAGGCTTTCTCACCTCACAGGAAGGCAGATCTGGTGGAGATAGCTGTGAGGGGCTTAGAAAGAAGGCCTGGCCTGCTGCTGGCCACAATCCAAGGACCCCATTTCCTTCCACTCTGAGCAAGCTTGCCAGCGAGCCCCCAGGTGTCTTTCTCTGACAAACATAGCCCTGGCCTGGCCTGGCAACCCCTGGGGAAGAACCCCTCAGTCCCTGACATGGGGGGACTCAGTGAAGACTTGCAGTCCAGCCCGTGAGTAGAATGACCTAAGTATGTGTCCCTTCCATTCCCTATCAGTATGAAGCCCCAGATGCTCACAGGTGATGGGCTCAGTTACGCACCCTTTCTGACTGCCGTCCTCCCTCCCCTTTCTTACTTCCCAGGATGTGCCAAAGTCAGCTAATGCCAATGCGTGGGAACCAGCTCTGTGGACTGCCCCCAAAGACTCCTGTGCTAGAAGCTCGGTCCCTGTGTGGTGTTGGGGAGGTGTGCAGCCTGGCTTTCTGGCAATGGCAACCTCCCTACAAGAACATGCCTCTCGCAAAGGATCTCCTTCATCCGTCTCCAGAAGAGGAAAAGAGGAAACGCAAGAAAAAGCTCCTGATGCAGAGCCCCAATTCCTACTTTATGGATGTGAAGTGCCCAGGATGCTATAGAATCACCACGGTCTTTAGCCATGCACAGATGGTAGTCCTGTGTGTCGGCTGCTCCACTGTCCTCTGTCAGCCTACAGGCCGGAAAGCAAGGCTGACTTCAGGAGGAACATTTGCTTCTATAACAACTAACACCGGCTCTTAGACACAATCCCAATAAACGGATTTTGGAGGGGGGGGAGGAGGGGGGGGAGGAGGAGGAGGAGGAGGAGGAGGAGGAGGAGGAGGAGGAGGAGGAGGAAGAGAAGTGGAGCCCTATTGAAGGCATGTGTCATCAGGGTTCATGAGAAGTGATTAATGTTGGCCTCTTGTAGTAGCTATAAAACGTTATAGGGCTGGAGAGATGGCTCAGCGATTAAGAACATTGCCTGCTCTTCCGAAGGTCCTGAGTTCAATTCCCAACAACCACATGGTGGCTCACAATCATCTGAAATGAGATCTGATGCCCTCTTCTGGCCTGCAGGCAGACACACAGACAGAATATTGTATACAATAATAAATAAATAAATAAATAAATAAATAAATAATGTTATAACAAGAGCAGGCCTTGGAGTTAGGAAGATGGCTCAGTGGGTGAACTGTTTGTCGTGCAAGCATGAGAACCCAAGTCCACAACCCAGCACACAGACATATCAGAACACACCTGTAACCCCAACACTGAAGTCGCAGAAACAGGGGATTCCTGGGACTTGCTAACCAGGCAATTTAACTGAAATGCCAAGCTCCAGGTTTAGTGAAAACTTTATCTCAAAAGCTAAGGTGGAAAGCAATAGTGGAAGACACCAACTTCAACCTTTGGCTTGCACACATCAATGTACACACATGTACATGTGTACACATGCACACGTACACACACACATGTGTTGAGACCAAACCTGACCCTTGAAGCTCCCTGTATTCCTTGTCATGTGATGTCCTCTGCACACTCTCCTGCCATTCCATTGTCACCTATCTGAGGCCCTCACCAGATTCCAAACGGGGACCACTTGAGGTTGACACTTCAATTTCCAAAACTATAAACTAAACCAATTTTTGCATTCTAAAGTACCTAGCCTTGAATATTCTATTATAGCCACAGAAAACAGACTGGGATGTCCCACCTTTCTCCTAATTCTTCATTCAGAAAGCCTACACCAGTAGCTTAAAATCAAACATGGTAGCAACATAGTCATCATGAAAATGAGAGAGCACATGTCTGTTCATTTTCCTAATCTCGTGTCGCTGTTGCCTGGCATTATCTACCAAATTGTAGAGGACCTGATGGTGCAGGCCTGAAATCCTGGGTATTTGGAAGGCTGAGGCAGGAGGGTCACAAGTTCAAGGCCTTCCTGGGCTACAGAATGAGTCTGAGGCCAAGGTGTATAAATTAGTGAGACCCTCAGACTAAAAGTAAAAGACAGGGGGCTGGGAAGATGGTCCGTAATTAGGAGCACTTGCTGCTTGCTTTTGCAGAGGCCCCGAGGTCAGCTCCCAGCACCCAAACCAGGCAGCTCACAACCACCTGTCACCCCAGCTCCGGAGGACCCAATGCCTTCTTCCAGCCTCCACAGGTACTGATGATGAATACACACACATGCACACTCACAAATAGAAGTAATGAAATAAATATATTTCTATTTAAAGTGAATGCAGGGCTGGGAATATAGATCAGTTGAAGAGTTTGTGCCAAAAATACACAAGATACTAGGTTCAAGCCCTGGCACCACAAAAATCAAAATTAATTGATTAGTTACATTAAAATCCTTGCTCAGAGTCAGCCCCTGAGGGTGACTACCCCACCAGGGTGATGCCCCCGAAGCCAAGATTGTCCTCACCCTATTCTCTAACCTCTTTTCCCACCAATCTGTCCCCTGGCCCTCATCCCTCCCTCACATATTCCCAGCTCCACCCACTTCCCAGTCCACCACTCTGCCTGGCACCTTCGGTGACAATCTTTGATTTACACCTGTCGTCATCCTCAGAAGGGATGGTGGAGTTCTAGAAATCACAAAACATGATTAAAATGACCAGACCTGAGGGTTGAGAGGATGGCTCAGTCAGAAATTCAGCCTAGATGGAGTTTGCTACTAGTCAAGTCCTCAGGACCAACATAGTCTCCTGGAATTTGCTTTTCTCCTGACAATGGGGAACAGCCACCATTGGCGAATCTAGCTATGAGATTCTGGTTAAATCCACACTTACAGTAAGAATGGCTTCTCCCATAAGCTTTATGCCTGCCAGCAAAATAATCCTTTTGGATACTCAGGCTTAGACTTTTCTTTCAACCATGGCTCTCCCTTTCCCCTTGTGGCTGTGACTTCCTCTTCCCCCATGACCTCGTGAGTCTCAGGATTTTTAATAGCAAACTACAGAAAGCTCAATTCAGAGTCGTTGCCTCGGGTGCCTGAACTGCCCAGGGAGCAGTTGGTTGTGACTTAGGAGTTCCAGCAGGGGCCTCGGGCCTTGGTCTCACCTCTCATCTACCAGTTTTCATCTGTAGACTCGATTGTGCCTTGCAAGGGTCCCAGCCTCACTTCCTGTTGGCCCCATGCCCACTAGAACATAAAATCATTTTTGGATTTTTGAGACAAGGTTTCTCTGTAGTTTTTGGCACCTGTCCTGGAACTAGCTCTTGTAGACCAGGCTGGTCTCGAACTCACAGAGATCCTCCTGCCTCTGCCTCCCGAGTGCTGGGATTAAAGGTGTGCGCCACCAACGCCTGGCATAAAATTCATTTTCTGTAGCTCACCTAACACAAACAGCCGGCCTGACAGTCATGGTCCAAGCGTCCACATTGCCATCACTACAACAAGCACCGAGCTGGAAGGGAGGATCTACAAGTAGCTCATTTTATGGTCAGAAGCCAGACTCTGTAGGTGTGGAGCCAGTCCCCCAAAACAAACCACATGGACCGAGGTGGAAGGAGGGGGTTCATCAAGGAAAATGGAGTGATTCCCCCAAAAAACAAGTTCGATGAACATACAACAAGCTCCTGGGGTTCCATCTCCAACCAAGACCACCATTCAAAGCCCACCACCATGACTTCACCTGTTCTGCACATCAGCCTCCCCATCTTAAACATCTTCTAAAGAGCCCTGACTCACTTCAGCTCTGAAACCAAACTAAGTTGGCCTTGAGAGATGATCCAGTAGGTAAAAGTGTTTCCAGCACATGCCTGGCAACCTGGATTTGGTCCTCAAAACTTACACAGAGATGGAAGGAGAGAACAAACTCCATAGTTCTCTGACCTCTACATACTCATACACATCATACACGCACACACACATACACATAAAAATATTAAATAATGATAATAATAAAGATACCTCCATGGCACCCATTGTCCAGCCCATAAAACCCAAGGTACAAGAAACTCAGTAGATTCATGCCCTGGTACTACCATTACCCACCTGCCCAATTCACCTATCCATCACTCAGCTGACTGGCATTTCAGCTAAACAATACTGGCTACTATTCCTCTACGCGGCTTCTCTAGTCTCTCTCCTTGGAAGGCATCTTTAGCCAGAGTTCCACCATTTTCTGAGAATGCTCCCCCTCTCCATTATTCATTCCCCATAAACCAGCTCAACGCAGTGACTACCCCAGCCACACCAAGCACACATCAGTATGGCGGGTCCCATGGCTGAGGCCACTCTCAGGTGCAATTCACCTGAGACTGTGATTCCTAGGTAGGGAAGGATTGTGAGCATCAGCGCAAGCATCCTCAGGCCTCCAGCCAGTCTCCACATAGATCAGGACCCTCCGAACTGCAAGCATTTCAACCGGAGCCTCTTCAAGGCAAAGGTGTTTGGATCTGCCAAGGGCATGAACCGAGCATGGCTGCCTCCCTACTGGTTCATTCATCACCCCTCCCCCATCCTCTTTCTGCTTTCGTAGAAGACAATGGCCTCATTTGTTCCTGCTGGAGAAGGTGGCATTCGGTCTCCGTCTCCGTAGACCAGACAGACCTTGAACTCCGGATGCTCCTGACTGCACTGACTGCTGGGATGACAGGCGTGCAACCCCACACCAGCTTGGAAGTATATCTCTTCACCAAATACTCTGGCACCAAAATTCTGGGAGGGTTCACTTGGCAATGGTCCACAGATCTTCCTGAGCCAATCACTGTGGGCTAAGAAATAGGGTCACATGGCCACAGTAGCCTCAGCCCCACATTAGAACTGCAGGAAGTTTATAAAATAGCAGTGTGTTGCCAGAGGACAAGGAAGAATGCAAAGTCATTTCCCAGAGGACCCTCCCAACACTCAAGCCTGGCCTGCGGGTTGACTCTTCGGTGGGTTGTCAGCCCTGTTCTGGCTAACATTGCAGGCTGAAAGCTTCACCGGGCACACCACTGACCACAATCAAAGCAGCTCTGGCTGTTGGATACCTGTCCCAGATAGTGCTGCACAACTCACTTATTCCCATGGCAACCGCTAAGGAAGCATCCCTTTTCATGGATGAGGAAAGCGAGGCACAAAGGAAGGGCAATTCATTTGTTCAAGGTTCCCAGATGAGAAGCCGAAGAGCCAGGATTCGAACCTCAGGAGGCATCAGCAGAACCCGAGCTTCCCGCTGCACAGTAGCGCCTGCGAGGACTGCTTGATCGGGCCCATAAGTCCTGGATAGGCAGTAGAGCAGCAACAATCTGCCTCCCCGCATGGTTACAGCCTCCTGCCTGAAGTCTCCTCTGCTCTAACAGCCTAGAGCTGTGGCAGACTGGCTAGGGCAGCCAGCTCTGTCCTCCGCCCCAAGGGAAAGAACCTGATGTGAACCCAGCCCTAGTCTCCCAGTCCCTGTCCACCAGGTGGCCTCACTTCTTCGGTCCCCATGGGGTCCTCTACTTCTCAGCTCCACAGCCCCCCATTCAGTCATGGGTACACACAGAGATGAGGTACCTAAAGAGTTAAATCAAGGGGAAACAGGCGATGCGCCCCAGGACCCTGCAAATTGGCAAGTGGGGGAGGGTGCCAAACCCCTCCATCTACCTCTCCCACGGGATATGACCCTTCCTCTGACCACAATTTACACCAAAGTTCCCCACCCCAGCATCTGATCCTCCAGCAGGGTTCTTTCTTTCTCCCTGACCAGCTGAGTGACCTTGATTAACCCTTTCCCAGCTGGAGCCTCAGTCTGAGTAGCCAGACTAAAGCCCTGTGGGGAGGCAAGCCTCAGTCCCGGAATTGGTGGCCCTCACCTATTCCCGATCAGTAGAGCCCTGACAACCATGCTCAGGGACCAGTCTTGTCCACCTGACTTCCCCAGGAAGCCCCATCCTGTCAAGTGTCACCTCTCTTGCCTGTCTGCCATCAAACCTTAGCTTTCTGGTCCCCTCAAATCCTTGTCAAGTACCTGATGACTATCCATAGGAATTCCCATGACTTCAGTCAAGTGGGAGGAATCCACAGGAGGGGAGACCCTGAGCTTTCTTAGGTTTCTCCGGCCTGCCATTTTGGTTTTCAGACATTACTGTATCGGGAGCTGGAGAGATAGCTCAGGAGTTAAAAGCACAGGCTGCTCTTGCAGACTACCTAGCTTTGATTCTTAGCGCCCATACAGTGGCTCCCAACCTTTTACAACTCCAACCCCAGGGGATTTGACACCCTCTACTGGTCTCTTCTAGGTACTGCATGCATGTGGTATCCAGGCATGCATGCAAGCAGAACGCCCACACATGTTAAATAAATAAGACCCTACCCCCCCCCCAAAAAAAAGAACATTACATAACCCAGATAGACGAACTAACTGAAACTAATGGCTTTTCCTCCTCTTCTCCTCCTTCCTAACAACAAGATGGAGAGCTGGGGTTGCAGGTCAGACAGTTCTGCCCAGGGCCTCTAGCCAAGGGCCTGGAAACCTTAACACATCTGCATCCAGCTCACCTGTGACAGGGTATTGGCAGTCCCCTGGGGGCACTCAGGCCCTTCTGTAGCAGAGAGGCACAAGGCACATTATTCCTAGCCCGCATCCAATGTCAGTCACGTTGCCTGGTACCCCACCCTGTTCCCGAAAACCAAAGGCGCCCCTTCCAGAGAAGAAAGGAGACAGCCTCTTCATTAATAGCGCTGGCGGCAAGGTAAGGCCGGCCGCCCGCCCCAAGCCCGCGCCCCTAATTATGCCACGCGCCTTTCATCCCCACGCACACACGCAGAAAGTTTATTGTTGTATTCCGGCCTTTCTTCAGTCTCCCCTGCCTTTCATGCCAGGGGAAGGGTGCTGAGGGGTCAAAGCTTCCTCCCCCAGCGCCTCTCCCTGCTTCAGTCCTTTAGAAAAACACCCAAAGCCATAATTTGTCTTAGAATTTCTTTTGAAACAGCTACAAGAAAGACTAACGACTGCTCTTTTTCCCTCTGTTTCTGATTCCAGCCATCCCTTTATCTGGCTTTCATTAGAGCCTGGGCCGCGCCTCTTTTGTGGGAGAGACTTGAGGGAGCCGAGGCAGTTTCCCGCCGCTGTGATGTTGCTAAAGATTAAAAAAGAGCTTTGAAGCTGCACCAGCTCTGCCTGCGCCCCCTCGGAACAGGACCTCAGAAAGACCCGCGCCATCTGGCAAACCTGACATAAAGACAAACTAAAGTGATTGAAACAGTCTCTTCAAAGCCACAATGGCAGATTTGTTGATTTGGGCGTTATCTTTCATGCGAGGCCTTCAGAAGTCACCAGAACACCTAGGTAATCTCGGGCAGGCCTGACTGGAGTGGATGGAGCCTTCCGGGCTGAAGTTTGATAAGCGGACTGGCTGTAACTGGTGGGGGCTGAGGGACGGACTGATGGTCCCCCGAGGTGGCTTTGAACCGAATCACTCAACAACTGAATCTAGAAGCCCGCTCGCTGGGATTCCTCCTCACCTGCGGTCCCCTCAGGAGAGGCACCTGATGCCAGCTGAAGTAGAGCCCAGGCAGGAAGCTGATGCAGGGATGTCCTGAGCAGGTGGGGAGTGGCAAGACACGGAAGGCCTCTGCCCCGGTTGCAGCTAACAGCCTGTTAGCAATGCCATGGCGCTCTTGTCAGGGATGATCCTGGCCGGGCAGAAGCCTATTTGCTGGGTCCCACCGAGAGTCTCACGGCCAACTGAGCCCGGCAAAGGTCCTGCAGAGGTCCCACTGGCCTTCATTCACACCCACTATGGCTAGAATTCCGTTTCCTGTGTGCCTTAGCTCCGGCTCCTTCAAAGGAGAAGGCGCTGTCCCGATCGGGTTTTATACTGCGTTAGGTGGCAGTGTACAGCCTAAGGTCCCTGTCTTGGAGCTAGTGTGGTGGTTGACACCTGTGAGCCCAGCCCTTCATAGATGGAAGAATGAAGAATGAAGAGTTCAAGGGTCAGCTACACAGCTAGCCTGGACTACATAAGACCCTGTTTCAAAAACAAACAAACAAAAAACTGTCTTGGGCAGCAGTCTGGAGACGGCAGCAGAAAAGCCAGCTAAATAGCCCCTCCTGCACTGAGCTTCAGGCCAAGAAGTTCGGGGCCGCCATCCACATATCCGCCACCCGTGCAATTTCTCCTAGTGAGAAATGCAAGGGTTGGAATGGGAAGAAGCAGGGCTCCTTAAGCACTACTTAAGGGACTCGGGTGGTGTCTGGGGAGTACTCCCGTCCCCCCACCTGATTTGTCCCCCCCTACCTCAGCTGATTTGTCCGTCTCCATGTGGAACACCTGACTCAATTTCTGGCTATATTTTAAGACTTTACTAGCCAAATACGTGCACAACGTAAAAGGTGAGGGTCTGGAGGCCCCTAGTCCTTCTTATGGGTCCCCTCAAACCTGGGGTTCAGGCAGATGCTGATGAACTCGATAGGAAAATGAATTGCAGTCTGCCAAGTTTTAGCAAAATTGTCAATTCACAAAACCTGACCACTGCTCAACCTCCAATAATCTACTGAAGACCTACTGTGCACTCCCACACAGGCAAAAGATGCCTGTCTGTCCTCAGAGACCTAGCACTAAAAAGACACACGGAGGGAACTGCACCAGCAGGAGGCGGTGGTAAGGCGCTTCTGCATTCAGAACAGAGACACCAGTCCTAGTCACACACAGGCCCTAGAGACAACTAGCCTGTAGCATGGATTCTAATTGTTCTTAACAATAAAAGCCCAGAGTCAGATATTAGGGGGTGAAAGTTGAGAGATCAGAGAAGCAGAACAGTCAGACACTGGAGAGTGCTTACCTCTATCAGTGCTCAGACCGAAGGGGCCACCCTGTCTCTACGAATCTTCAGACTGCACTAAGCCCCTGTTTCCTCTTGCCTTATATTCCTCTTTCTGCCCAGCCATATCCCTCCTGTCTCCACCTCCCTGGTGCTGGGATTAAGGGTGTGGGATCCCAAGTGTTGGGATCACCTTTGTATGAGCTCTGTTTCTCTTTTAGACAGAGTCAATCTCACTAGCCCAGGGTGGCCTTGAACTCACAGAGATCCATCTGCCTCCTTCTCCCAAGTTCTGGGATTAAAGGTGTGTGCCCCCACTCCCTGGCCTCTGTGGCTAACTAGTGGCTTAGCTCTGCACTCTGATCTTCAGACAAGCTGTATTTGTTGGATCGCAAACAGAACATCACCACATTCTTGCCCACCCGTTTTTCTTTGCCTCCCCACTCTGACCAGAAGCACCGCCTGAGTGGCAGTTCTCCTCACCCCCTTTACCCCCTCCAGAGGAAGCTTCTCATCACAGGTGGCCCACACCACCCTTCCTTCCTCTCAGAAGCACAGCTGGCTTGGCATAGGGTGTGGGGAGAGGCTCACAGCACATTTCCTGGCGTGAGATTAGGGTCCTGTCTGTTTCCTCCCACAGTGAGAAGAGAGTCATCTCCCCTGAGGGACAGCGCGGCTGGAGAGCACAGGCAGAAGCGGCTCCCAGACTGCCAGTTCCTTCAGGGAACCTTCCAAATACATAATCCACCCTCCTCTGCTGGCTTCCATATCCTCATGGTCTGATGAACTCCTACTCACCCTTTAAAACCTATGCCTAATAACCACTCCCCTGAAGCCCTTCTAAGTTTCCTTCTCCCTCAGCCCACACGCCACCTCTCCGTCTGTCTTGCGTGCCCCTGAAATACAGATTAGACTATTTTTCCAGGAAGAGTATGCATGTCTGGAAGTCAGAAAACTTTAGACCAGGTGTCTATCTATCAGCTGTGACATTTGAGCAGGTCGCTTTGCCCCTCTGGTCCCCAGTTTCCTTGTTTGTGAGTGAAGAAGATAAAATTTATCTTCCTGGGGTTGTTATTGGAGATTAAATAAATCTCCAATTTGGGGCAGGGAAGAAGGCTCTGTGAACAGAGAGCTCTGGCTGCTCTTGCAGAGGACCTAGGTTCAGTTCCCACACTCACACTGTAGTTCACAACTGTCTCTAACTCGAGTTACAGGGACCCCACGCCCTTTCCTGGCCTCTGCGGGCACCAGGAACACACGGTACACAGACAAACATGCAGATAAAGCATTCGTACCCATCAATAAAATAAGGTAGTATATTTAAAAGAGCCTGAGACGGTACTGTACACACAGTGGGACTCCAGGAATGTGAACTCCACTCCTTCCTTGGTAGAACGTGAGGAGTACCTTAAAGGCAGGACCCTGGTTTTCACTCAGTCAGGCAGTCACCTCCCCAGTTGTCCATCCAGCCTGAGCTCCCACGGAGCCCTGGGGTCTGAGTTCCCAGCCACAAGCTGGGTTACACAGCAGGAGACAGTGCAGGCTGCGTCCTAGTGCCCAGCGATCCCTTAGCTGGTTATTTTCCTGCAGCCGCAGCACCTGCTTTGAATGGAACTGTCCCTATGTCCCCATGATTCCCAAGGGGTCTTCACAGTCCCTGGTACTGTGACTGGCCAGAGCAAGGAAATATGGGATAAGCAAGTCATCTCCAGGGTCTGTGACCAGGATTTGCTTTGGAAGCAGATGAGGGTCTCTCTGGTTCCCAGTGAGTAAGGTATCCTTTAGGCATCTTTTCTGTGCCTAGCATCTGAGGATGGGCAGACACACATTTCTGTATGGGAGCACACAGTAGGTATTCAGAACTGAACCTTTCACCCTCTGGAATGGTCAGCAAACTTCTCCCTGAGCTAAGCATCTATTTTTCAGTTTGCATTGCTGTGACAAAATCCCCGAGAGACCTGAGGGAAGAAAACGTTTGTTTTGCTCAGTTTCAGAACTTTTGGTTTATGGTTGGCTCCGTGGATATTAGACTAAGTAGACTATCACAGCAGAAGGCCATAGTGGACAACTGTAAATCTGAGGGCAGACAGGAAGCAGAGAGCAGGAGATGGTCCAGGTACAAGACACACCCTTCAGAGACATGCCCCAATGCCCCACTTCCTCTAACCAGGCCCCATCTCCCAGGCAGCTGTGAACTATTACATGGTTTAGCTGTTGAGGATATGAGCATCCTCACAACCCAAGCATCTCTCGGCATCAGCAGCAACTGGGGAATCAAGCCTTTAACCATAAGTCTTTGTGAGGACATTTCATATCCAATCCAAAACAGCATCCTTTGAAAGCAGAACCTCATCTGAACACTCTGGAGAAGACAGAGAGGGACTGCTATCCACTCTTTGGGAGCTCCCAATCTGCTGGAGAGGATGCTCAGTTCATCCATAGAAGGCAGGTAGAAGATACAGGCACATCATTCTCAGTCTTGAAACCTGACGGTCCTGGGGCTGAGACTGTAGGTCACGAATAAACCATTTGCCTAGCATGCAGAAGGCTCTGGGTTCAATCTCCAGTATAACATTTTTAAGAAAATGAAACAGAGGCTCTTGTTTTGATTAAACCCAAAGCTGAAATGTTTCTAAAAGTAAGGAAGGGAAGAGGGAAAGAAGGAAGGAAGGAAGGAAGGAAGGAAGGAAGGAAGGAAGGAAGGAAGGAAGGAAGGAAGCCACTGATTTAACAGAAGAAAGCTCTCGTCTGACAGCAGGCAGCAGTTTCATCTCTGATGGTGCTAACTTCTGACTTGGTGGGGAAGACTTTGTTTCTGAGGCTGGCCCAGTCTCTGACCATGGGGTAGAACTGCTCCTATCACAAGAAGACTCCTGTGATGGAGGAGGTAGCCTGTACTCATAGTTAACATGACACAGTCAGGTTAGCAAGTATGGGGAAAAGCGATCCATCCGCATCCCTCTGAGAAGCTGTGTGTGCAGCATCTGCGAGAGCTCAGAGAGATGTACCATCCTCAATCACATGCTAGACACAGGTGACCCAGGACCACTTCCCTCTGGCTTCCAGCCAAGTCTTCTCACTCGAGAACCAAGCCGGAGGAGCTGGCCTGGGGCCTCATCCCTGGCATCTCATGCCAGCGTGGCCAGGGGAGGCTTTCTCACGATCAGGGACATCTGGGCTGGCGCAGCTCCCAGAGGCCACTGACATGAAAAGCAAGGGGCTCGGCGGAAACACCATCTGCACATCATAAAGTCGCTGGTAGTTCCCAGGGGTGGCCTCCAGCTGCGCTGGGGCTGCCAAGATAGAAGGGGGGCGGGGTGAGAACAACGATGACCGGGGAGCAGGAGGGAACTCTCCCACCTGGCATCCTAGCACTTGGACAGTCAGTGCACCAGGTTTGTCTCTCTGTGGCCACAGGAAAGACACGGGGAGTTTCCTGTCCCAGAAGGTGAACTTGGTCATGCCAGGCAGGGACCGGTAGTGACGAGGCACTCTGTTCTAGATTGCACTTCTTGATTCAAATCCTGGACCATTCCTAGGACGAGTGGATTGCTTTCTCCAGTGTTCACACGTGTTCAGATACATCTGAATGACTGTAGGCTTGCCACGAGGATCAAGAATAAATATAGAGGGCACTTAATATCGGAGCATTGGTTATATGCCAGAGAACTTCATTCCCAAAGAGGTCACACGGACGTGAAGGGGTACTCCATCGCTCTTGGTTCTTATTACCTCCCTTGCTGTTGTCTTTCTCATCCTGAAGCTGCCAGCCAGCTAGCTCACAGAGTACCCATCTGTGATGAGCAATGGGAATTAGATAAGAGATGCTGAGGCTAGCTCACTGGACCTGCTGCCCAGACACCGGCCAGAGCACCAAGGCCACAGCTGACCGGGCAAGAGGTTGGACCTGGCTTAAGAGAAGTTCAGCTATTGGAAGTCGAGCAGAACCCATCGGGTTCTTTGCGGAGAACTTGAAGGGGGGTGGGGGTCAGAACATTTGAACTGATGTGTCTCTTAGATTCTGAAGAAGCAGAGAAAGGAGACAAAAAGGAAGAGGAGGAAGCAGAGAGGTGAGACTGAGAGAGAGGAGGACAGCACAAGATCTGGAGGAGATGAGAGAGAAAGGAGGCCCCAGTCCTCTTTAGGCTCCTACACGCGCTCTCTGTAGACAAGGCCGCACCTGAGAAATGAGTCGAGCCAAGAAGCATAAACCCAAACACATGTCTCCGACACCCACAGCCAATCACACTTACATACATGAGCTCTTTCTCTTCTTTTACATCCCATACGCAGCTGAACAACTTCTAAAACAGAGAACCCCAAGGGAGGCTGGCTGGCTGAGGCTCAGAAGCGGCGAGCACGCTGAGTAGCTGTGAACAATGGGATTTCTGGAGGGGTGGGAATGGCGGCTGCAGAAGAAAAAGCACAGGTGCACAGCGATGAGGACTCTGTTGAGCATCCGAGCAGAGGTGTGTGGTCCTTAGAGAGCGTCAAGATCCCACCACCTGCCACCTCTGGCTCTGTTCCCCCAAGAGTTTACTCCTGACAGCTAATGAGAGGAGGTAATCACATAACCACAGACAACAAAAGGGGGGCATGTCTTTGCCAGAGCTCCCCTCTGGAAGTCCTGAGTCAAAGCCTTGAAATGAAGCAGTGCACCCCCCTGGGAAATGATGACAGAGCACCAGCAGGATGAAGGGGTGGGCCAGAGAGGGTCTGGTGCCAGCAAGGAGTGGCATAGTGTTTACAGTCTCTGTGGGTACAAATAGCCTAACCCCACAAAGAATCTTGGAGACCCAAGGTGGAACATGCATCTCGGAGGAATTGAGGGGCTCACTACCACCCCCTTTAATTGAGGGGAACCCCAAGGCCTGGACTAAGAATTTCTTAGATTTTTTGACCCTAGGCATCCTACACTACTCTCTTCAACTCCTCTGGCTGCTCCCCTGTCACACGCATGAACAGAACCGGCTCCAGGTGCCTGAGGGCGCCCTTAGGCAGAGACCAAGGGTGAGCAGCTGGAAATTGAGTCAGCATGAATGCAAATGGAAGGTGTCAAGGGACTGCAACAGGGCACAATCGGCAGCTGCCACATAGAGCAAAATCTCATCATGTCTGTTCAGTCCTGGGCTAATCTCGGAGGCCAGAGGATGGGATACATGTGGATGGAATTGCCCACAGAGCGGGATGGGAGAGCAAGATGGAGAGACGATGTAAAGGGTCACGCGTGCTCCTGCAGCCCACCCTGCAACCTTGAGAAGGTGGGCGGCTCCGGTACATACAGTGACCATTCCTTACCCATAAACCTCTCAGGTCATTGGCAGGTGAGAGGATTGGACTTGACTTGGCAAAATCCCTTCCAGGGCTGGGTCTGTAACTCAATGGTGGAGCGTTTGTCTAGCATTTGTGAAGCTCTGGGTTGGAGCCCCAGCCTTGCAGAAACAAAATCAGATCTCTTCAACCAATCCAAGCCACTCGCCCTAATCAGAATTAGAAGAAATGACTGGTGGTTCTCAACCTTCCTAAGGCTGCGACCCTTTGATACAGTTCCTCTCATTATGGTGACCCCCCCAACATAAAATTATTTTCCTTGCTACTTCATAACTGTAATTTTACTACCGTTATGAATTGTAATGAAAATATCTGTGTTTTCCAATGGTCTTAAGCGATCCTCGTGAAAGGGGCGTTCAACCCCAGGAGTCAAAATCCACAGGCTGAGAACTGCTGGATTAGGTTCTAACTTTGTAATGGGATCTGAAGACACAGGAAAAGGTACCACTTCTGCTCCTGGAAGATGAGGGTGACATCTCTGGAAGTGGACATGGTCATGACAACCATTCCGATTCTCATTCCACCCAGTCTGTGGGTGAGGTGGCGCTGATTGCACAATGTACCCAGAAAATGATAAGTTGCTAATGAGATTCCGCTCTGCTGTAGATTATAAAATTCAATCTAGTTTTAGAGCTATGAAATGTAAAACGATTTATTTTAGAACTTATGGGTTGCGGCCGTACTCTTATGATTTATAAAAAAGAAAATCCGTAGGCACGTTGCATTTATTGCTTACAGCAAACTTGCTGGAAGTTACATGGCGCCGCCTGTGTATCGTTGCATGCAGCTGCATCAGTATCTGCCGGGGGTCACTGAGCTCCTGGGTAAACAGAGGGGTGCTCCACATCACAGAGCCATGACTGCGTACCCTCTGCCCTCTGCCCTCCGCCTACCTCCACTTTCCCCCAATCCCTTTAACCAACTGAACTCTTCCGCACATGCCCTCCTCCCAGCTGGAAACAAGAAGCCCACCAAGCACCCTGCCCACTGCCCCCACATGCCATGGGCTCCCACAGGAGGTGTTTCTGGTCCTGAGCAATCTCTTCTTTCTAGCAAAGCCATCCTCCTTTTTAGCCGCAAGATAGTGGACTCCTTCCCTTTCAGCTCCCCTCAAGACCACAGTCACCTGAATCTTCATTAGAGATTTGAGAGGGACAAGGCACACAGTCCCGAAAGTACTTCCACTTAGGCCTGTTTGATAACGGTTAATACCATAACTTTCTCACATATACGCCTAATCAACCCAAAACTGAGAAGCGCGCGCGTATGTGCGTGCGTGCATGCGTGCGTGTGTGTGTCTGTGTCTGTGTCTGTGTCTGTGTATTGTAGGGATAAGCCCTCCCCTTGGGGGTGGGCTCGCCTTGGGCAAATGTGTATACTGAGCTCTCGCCGGCCCTCTTTTTACTTTTTCTTTCTTTCTTTCTTTCTTTTTTAAATGAGGTTTTAGCATTTATTTTTTGCTACGCAGTATGTGTGGGTATGTGTATGTGAGTCCAGGTGCCCACAGAGACCAAAAGGTCAGGTTCCCTGAAGCTAGAGTCACAGGTGGTTGTGAGCCACCCACCATGGGTGCTGGGAGCTGAACTACAGTCTTCCGCCAGAGCTGCAAGCATTCTTGCTTGTCATCTCTCCATCCCCTTCCTTCTGAGGAGGGTGTCTGTCTGGTTTATTTTTGTTTTAGGGGGGTTATTTGGTTGGGTTTTTTTTTGGTTTTGGGTTTTGAGACAAGTTGCTCGGTCTAACCTTGGAGTCACTTGGAGTCTGGCCTTGAATGTCCTTGCCAGCCCTGGTGCCGTGTCCCCAAACCTCTCTAAACTTTCTGTCATTTTGAATGAGGGACTTTGTGTGCTTCCCGTTGGCACTGGCTTCCAGACAATGCACTGGCTGAGACCTTCCCACTGCTCCAGAATGCACCTGAGCAAGGAGATTGTACTGCTGCCCCTGTTCTTAGCACCGCTGAGATCGGGAGCTGTGTCCTGGCCCCACTGCATGCTCTGCCCTCTAGACGGAGGGTGCACTTAGTGAACACCAAGATGCACGTGGGGGTGGCACACGTGTCAGCCTCTATTCAGCCACTGCAAAGTCAAAGTAGTCACACTTAGAAGAGGAATCTCTGGGCTCACTGGATTGAGAAGATTAAGAAGTGAATAAGCTAGGTTTGATCCTGGGCTCTTGGCTGCTTCCCAACGTGACTCTTCTCAGGCATCATCTTCTCAAAGCCTCCGAAGCCCCAGGCTGACATGCAACCAGCTTAGTTTTTACAAGACAAAACGGCAAGTTCCCACCAGGGCCAGCCTCACTCCATGCCCGTCTCTATACCGATCATTAAGCCAGAGGCTGTGGTGGTCCCATTGGCCAGACCTCAGTCACATGGCTACCCCTATACCCGTCAGTCACAGGCAGTTTGGCTGCCATTACTGACTGACTGTGCTGGATGTGCAGACTACCAGGGTCAGGTGGGACAGCTAGGGCAGGGGGCAGAATGGACAAACTGATCAGCGCACGTGTCTGGAGC
The DNA here is from genome assembly GCF_014885135.2 of Alexandromys fortis. Lineage (NCBI taxonomy): Eukaryota > Metazoa > Chordata > Mammalia > Rodentia > Cricetidae > Alexandromys > Alexandromys fortis. Next base: position 1,446,803 of record NW_026068054.1, on the reverse strand, counting down.
AGGGAGCAGAAAAACAGACACAGCACAGGCAGCTAGAGCAGAGACCAGACTGCAATGTGGTATTTAAAAACAAAACAAGACAGGAGGAACTGAAGATGCCCACGAGTAGATCACTTGCTTAGCATAGACAAGGCCTGGCTTCCATCCCCAGCACTGCAAACATAAATAAAATAAGAAAGGAGAAGCAAAGAGAGCAGAAGCAGGCGAGAGCACACAGTCCTGAGAAGTCAGAAGAGGACATACTTGAGCAGGCTGCAAGGATGCCTTCCCGAGAAAGTAGAAGAGGGAAGGGAGCTGGAATTACAAAGAGTGTAGAAGCAGCCCTCCAGAGTCTGGGAGCTTGTAAAAAGGCTTGCCCTGTTGTCAAGGGAGGGTTGTTCAAAAGACTAGGATTAGTCAGAGGGAGTCTAATCACGGATGATAAGTCGAGTAGATTATGAAATAAGATGCTGATGGGGCGCCAGGCCTGTAACCAGGGAGCGCAGAGATTTGTGGACTGCAGAAGAGATGGAGCTTGGCCTGAGTAAGACGGGAGGACCTAGAAGGGAGTGACCAGGCAGTGATGTGGTCTTCTCTGATGGATGTTTCTAGGCCACTCTGACTGTGGTGGACAGAGTGCATGGACAGTGGGACAGAGTACCCCCCCCCTTATCAATGGCGTGGTGGCTCTTACCAAGCCAACGTCAAGGGTAGACAGAGGCAGGTACAATTTCGTCCTCATGGGGCATCAGGGACAGCCTTAGGGAGGAAAAGTTGGGCCGATAAGCCCGAAGCAGCCTTCACTTCCCCCTCAAAGATTTTTCTTCCTGAGAAGTGGGAAGATTTGATTTTTTCCCTTCTCTTTTCTTTCTTTATAATTTATTTAAATTTTTTGTGCATTGGTTTGAAGTTCCCCTGGAACCAGAGCTACAGACAGTTGTGAGGTGCTAAGTGGGTGCTGGGAATTGAACCCATGTCGCAGCCCAGGCTGGCTTCCAGTGCTGGAATTGTGTGTTTGGACCACTGCACCTCACTATCATCATTATTTTTAATAATCAGAAGTATTTTAAAATAAATGAAAAAGGCTCTTGGCTCCTCCCCATCTTTCCTTGAGTTTGTGAGTAGATCAAGCTCCTCTGAGATGGTCTGCCCTTCAGAGCTCCCCTGCGGGTGTCTAGTTGCTCTGAATTTACAGAAAGACTCTCCACGTCTTGTCTGAGAAATAGAGTTAGGAGTGACCTAATGCTCTAGAATGTTACTTCTAAAACTTTAACACCTATATGGGCATTGCTAGGAGATTCCAGTTCCACAGCTCTGAAGAGAGCCCTGCTAGTACCCAGTTTTCAGGACATGCAGATTGACCTGTCCACGACATTCGACCTGTCTGTAGAAGCTAGACTCTAGAATATTCCACAAAGGAACATTATGGGATATACTGCAAGGCAGGAAGAGGAGAATCACTAGCAAACCCTAGTGTGGGAAAACAATGGGAAAGTCTCTGGAATGACATATTCCAAAATATTACAGAAGCGGTGAGGTTCTGAGCAATTTAAATTCTCTTCCTCTTTCTTGTCTGCATTTTCAAATTTATAAGGAGTGTGCACTGCTTAGGATGAAGCTGAAATCTGTTCCAGCTTCATCAAAATTGTCCCCAGCTCACATTTTGAATGGATGCTCCTCAGCTGGTAGAACTACTCTGGGAGGGTGTGGAGACCTTTAGGAGGTGAGGTATAGAACTATTCTGGTGGGGCAGTAAACACCAGGTGGGTGCACCGGGAGGAAGGGGAGGGAGAGAGGGAAGTCCCTTGCATTGCCTTTCATATTGGGTCCAGGGCTCCACGTTTATCTCTATTTTGGCAGGCACTGAGACTGGCTGTGGCCTTCGAGTTGGCAGCCAGAAGCATTTGTGTGCAGGCTCAAGGCGCAACTCCACCCCCAAGCAGCCCGTGTAAGACCACACAGTAGAGATGGCACAGGATCGTCATGTAGAGTGCTGCTTTCTCTCTGCTCACTAGGAAGCAGGAGGCTTGGCTGCTCTACCGGTGACTGAAAACCCTGGCAGCTGCACAGCCAACTGCATGTCACCATATGTTACCTCAGACGGGTGCATCTCCAAAGAACTGCCCACTAACTGGTCTTAGCCCCTAAGTCCCAGGATCTCTCCCAGCAGAGATGGCAGGCTAGCACCAGGAAGACCCTGCCATATCTATCCTATCAAACTGGGACACCTACTTGGTTATTTCCTGGGCTCTGGAAAATGCTATCTTTCTCCCTCTCTGGGAGATAGGACTCCTTAACAAAAGTATGCAGAGGAGCCAGGCCTTCACCACCCATCCTGCCCCCTCACATCTGGAAAGGGCCGAGGACGCTCACTTCTCTTCGTGCCCGCTCTCATGCTGGTCACACGCAAGTGTGTCACCTCAGGTGAGCAAACTGAGGTCAGACCGAGGAGAGGAGGCACAGCTAGGAACGGGAACTCCCAAGCTCTAGAGCTCCTCACCTGCCTCCCTGCCCCTAGAGCAAGTTTTAAGAAGCAAGGCAGAGGTGAGGACGGGGAGGGGGAGGAGGAGAAGGACGGACATGTGGTGCAGAGCTTTGGGTCCTGCCATACAGGAAAACTCAGGAGGGCTCCATAGGATCTCCCAGAACCAGGCCAAGGGGTTCAGTCTTAGCTACAGGGGACAGAGGCCACAGTCTACTTCAGGATTAGTGGCCAGGACAGCAGATGTGGCCTGAACGGTACCCTCTCTCCATGGGAGTACCACAGATGAAGCCCTCCGACCACTGCCCAGCAACTCCTCCCCCAAGGAGCAGGGCACAGGGTGGAGGCTGAGCTAGACAGATTTTTCTGGGAAAACCACGCCCCCCAGTGGCACCTGTGCAGTACCTCTCCCCTTCCCAGGCTCCCTTACTAAGATAGTCATATGCTGTTCCCCCAGAAAGGACCCCAGGCAAGGGAGGAGGGAGGAGTTCACAACCACAGCATGGGGAGGCTCATTTGCTCATCCATTTATTCAACAAAGATGGCCTGTTTCCTGCCCAGTTCTGCAGAAGGTCCAGGGTCCCTGTTCTGAAGGTTCTCATCTGCAGGTTGTTGAAAGCCTAAGAGAGCAGAGACAGTGTGCCAGAGGCAAGTGAGGAGGGGAGGCCAGCTTGGAGGTGCTGAGATGATGGGGGGGGGGGGGACAATGGCACAGAAACAAGTGCAGAGGCCACATGGAGGGGCTGAGATGACTGGGCATGGCAGGTGGGTGGGGGAGACAACGGAGTAGTTCAGGCCCTAAGAGCCCAGATGCGGTCTGTCCAAGACTATGACTGGGCTGTTGGCCAGGACTGAGGTCTTATCTGTATGTTCCAAGCAGGAAAATTCAGTTTGACAAAAAACACAAATGTTATGTGTCAGGTACAGGGGTGGAGTTAGGAATTTGAAAATGGATGCCTTGGGGTTCTTGTTTTGTAGAAATTTCTGTGAGCAGAGATTTCTGCTTCATGCTCTTATTTTCCCTCCTGTGAACCCTCTACGGCTGGGGAGGATCATTCTCAAACGGAGAAGCTACTAACCCTGCAGTACAGATGAGGCCAGCGGGTCCTCTTCCTCCATCATAGGGGCAGGGGAGGAAGAGAGACCTCTAAGAAGCCCTGGGAGAGTGGTGGCTGACTTGCTGCACGTGCTCCCAGAGAACGGAACCATCCCTACCCATCCCTACCCATCCCTACCCTCGGAAAGCACGTAGAGCACAGGGCAGGCAGGAAAGCCCAATCCAGCCTGGAGAGAGAGGTATGCCACAGGCGTCACAAAGAAAGAGGTGCACCCAACAGCTGGGGAGCTGGCCTGAGCTCTCTTCACAGGGCCCTGGGGGCTTGATTTCACTGTAGCAGAATTCCTTTGGCCACACAATGCCCAGTTTTCCAACCTGTGACTTCAACTTCGCAGATCCCAAAAAAGCTGTACCAGACTCAGATCTGGCTTTTGTGACAATGTAGCAACCTTCATGAGAGCTCGGAGTAGTGTTGACTTCACTAGAACTCCAAGCATCACCTTCCCTGGCCCAGTCCCAGACCCTCTTCCTTTTGGCAACAAGACTGGACTTGGTACCAAGATTGGATCAGTCTCCTGTTCCCTGACCATAAAACAAGTCTCAAGTCAACCAACCAGAGTCCTTCCCTGGGATTTTTTTTCCGGGTGAAACTATAATCACTTCTCCAGCTGCCAGGACATACCAAGATTCTAGAGACACTTGGTGACCATGTTTCCAGCTATATGTGGTAGGGGTGGGTGGAAGCTCGAGAAGGTGGGGGACAATGGCCCCAAATTCATGTCACCCTCCCCTTCCAGACAATAAATGCCCTTTTTATTGAAATAATTTAAATTGGGTTTTCTATCACTTTCCAACAGAAGCTCCTAAAATATCAGCCCATCCTCTCCCTACTGGAAGTCAAGATCAAGCTACAGGGCTAGGGGTGTCGTTCAGGAGTAGAGCATTTACGTAAAATGCACAAAGCTAGCCTCCGTCCCTAGTATACCATGCACAGAGATAAATACACAAATCTTCCTGAAGGAGGCCATCTAGGAGTCCAACTTGGGTTCTTTTAAAAATTTATGTGTGGATGGCTGCATGTATGCATATACACTGGATGCATGGAGGTGCCCAAAAGAGCCAAAAAGGAGCATTGGGCCCCTAAAACTAGAATTGCAGGCACTGTGAGCTGCTGACTGTGGGTACTGGGAACTGAACCCAGGTCTTCTACAAGAGCAGCAAGCGCTCTTAATTCTATCTCTGCAATTCTAGGTGCAGATTCTTACTACAGTAGAAATGATTGCTATCAGAAGAAAAAAATGAAATTATAAGATTACTTTACAGAACATTTAGGGCAGTATAAGGTTAAAAGTGCAGTAAAGACATCTTTCACTGTGTATACTAATGAAAAGGTCCGTGACTCCAATTCAGACCCAGATTTGAATCTGTATCTGGCCCCTAACTCGCCTCTCTGGGCATCTGTTTCCTGGTCTATAGAACGGGAATGCAAATATTACCTGCCCTTCCCAATGTATGAAGTTGTCTCTCTCACACACCACCGACACAGCTTTGTGACCCTTGCACACGCAACCGCAAGCGCCATTTTTAGATGACGTCTCACCACGTAGCCCTGGCTAGCCCGGAAGTCAGTTGTCCTCCTGCCTTAACCTGAGTGTTGGGATTACAGTCCCGCACCACCACGGCCAGCACAAGCAGATCTGAAAGTGGCATATCTGGGCGAATGCCAGTGGACAAAACTGTCAGTGAGCCACTGCCCCGGAGGGCTGGGCATCCAGAGATAAGAGAACAGGAAGGGCATTGACAAGGTGAGACGCAGACAAGGGCTCCAAAGTCAGTCTGGGCCTCCCTCGGGAGTCAATAGCTACAACTTCGTCACCTTTTCTAACTGCTGTTCTAGCTAATTTCCCGATTTTTATCTGTCTTATCTTTCCAGTTACTTTAGCATGTAAATTATGTTTTAAACAACAGCGATCAGCAGGAACCTAAAAGAATCAACTGCCATTGGGTCCTGGTCATCCAAGATAATCAAATTAAGCCGTGCTACGTGTTTCCAGCCTTTGACTCCAGATGGCACCTTCACCTCAGGTCTTACTTTTAAAAGCCCTGTTCCACACTTGGTGGATTTAATTAACTTAGATGCTTTACCATATCACCAATAAGGCCTTGTTTTCTTTCTGGCTTGCTTCTTCCTATATTCATTTACTTGTGTAGGGGCCGTGTGTGGATGTGAGCTACTATGGTACATTAGAGGTGTCAAAGGACAACCTTTCAGGAGTCGATTCTCCTTCCACCATGTGGGTCCTGGAGATCAAACGAAGATTGTGGGGGTTGGCAGAGTGTTCTTGTGTTTTCCAGATCCAGTACAGATTCGGAGTTCAATAATATTGGGGTTTTGTTTGTTTGTTTGTTTTTATTTTCGAGACAGGGTTTCTCCGTAGCTTTTTTTTTTTTTTTTTTTTTTTGTTCCTGTCCTGGAACTAGCTCTTCTAGACCAGGCTGGCCTCGAACTCACAGAGATCCGCCTGCCTCTGCCTCCCGAGTGCTGGAATTAAAGGTGTGCGCCACCACCGCCCGGCCTAATAATATTGTTAAAGGAAGAAACAAAAGCAAAGGAAAGTGAAAAGGAGCCAGGAAATGGGAGATGGGGGGGGGGGGGAGGTCGGAGAGACTGGCTCCGCCTCCGAGCCCGCCTCCAGACGCGGCCCCGCCCTCCACCGCAGGCTGCAGTGCCACCTCCGGCCGCCAGGAGCCACCACGCGCGGCGGCCTGCACCTCGCGCTCCCCGCGGCCCCTCTCTCCCACCGGTGTGCCGGCCTCTCGCCCTCCCGCCACCGCTCTCGGGCTTCGGCCGCGTCTCGCGCGTGGTCTTCTCGTGAGGGGCCTCGCGCCGGGCGGCGCGCCGTCCCCCTGCCTCGCGGCGCGGGGTCTCGCGGGCCCCGCTCCCGCCCTCCGCTCGCCTGGCCCGGACCGGAAGCGGCGCCGCACGGCCTGGGTCTGGCGCGGGGGGCGGGCACTGGGGCCCGGTCGGACATGGGCAAGAAGCACAAGAAGCACAAGTCGGACCGCCACTTCTACGAGGGTGAGGAGCGACCGGGCTGCCTGCGGAGCCGCGCCGCCTCTGCCCGCAAGGCTCCGACCCGCGGAGATCTCCCGGCGGGGCGGCGTTCGACCCGGGCCTGCCGGTCCCGGCGGGTGTTCGTGGGGCGCTGGGAGGTGGGGCGCCCGTCCTCGGTCTGCCCCCGGTCAGCCCGCGCCCTGCTGTTGTTTCAGAGTACGTGGAGAAGCCCCTGAAGTTGGTCCTCAAAGTGGGTGGCAGCGAAGTGACTGAGCTCTCCACGGGCAGCTCCGGGCACGACTCTAGCCTCTTCGAAGACAGAAGCGACCATGACAAACACAAGGACAGAAAACGGAAAAAGAGGAAGAAAGGAGAGAAACAGGCACCGGGGGAAGAGAAGGGGAGGAAGCGGAGAAGGGTCAAGGTAAAGGTGGCTTCGTTGCTTGTGGCCCCGTCACCAGCTCCACTGGGACTCCAGGGCGCCTGGGGAGGCGGCTGGCTTTGTAGAGGAGTCAGACAGACCAGAAGCCTGGGTCACTAGGAGCTCAGCCAGTCCTGTCTTTATAACACTTTTGAGCACTTGTGTTGACTGACCCCACACGTCACGTAAGCAGCTGAGTCCTGGCCTTCAGGAGCTGCTTCAAAGGGCGCTATGTAATTATGTAGGAAGGATAAGACGTCATTCCCCAGAAAGCCGTGGAGGTTTGGCAGCCCGAGCCGTTCTTCAGAAGTGAGTGCCATTCTCGGGAGTTCAGGTGTTGTTCCGAAACAGCAGCTGCCACGAGTTGGCCCGAGCCTGTAATCCCAGCCCTCAGGAAGATGAGGCCAGCCTGTGCTGCTTAATGCAGCTGCCTCAATCAATAAATAAGTCGAGTTTGAGTCGGTTGAAGAGAATGTGATTAGACACCTGAAACAACTATAAACCAAGAGTACAAACAACCGTTCTCACTAAATGAAAAAGAATTAGTAGCTGATGTCTTTTAAGTTACAAGGTAGGCCGAATAGTCAGAACTTTCCCCTGCAAAGCTGAGCCGGTCCATGTCTGGAATTGTCCCAGAATTCTGCACAAAATTTTTACTACCTCTGAATGGCTTCCTAAAACCAATTGACATGATTTGGTTGTAGAATTCTTTTGCTGTATACGGCCAAAATGCCCTATTCCCTGTCAGTAAACACACTGGTGAGTAACCAGGCCTTAGAGATTGTCTCTTTAAGATGTTTTAAAGTATCCAGGGAAAAAATTGTATTTCTCTCTGACCGGGTTTTTGTTGCCTTTAGGTAGACTATGACAGTAGTCACAACCTTTTCCTAAATTACAAAAACCACAGAAGCACGAGTCTTTGCTTTAACTGAGAGCTTTGGAAGTGGGCATGTTGTAAATTGTTTTACCTATGAGGCTCAACACGTCTTGTCTTGACTGTTTTCTTGGGCACTTGAACATCAGGTAGGCAGCTGGCCTAGAACTCACTATATATAGTGTGATCTTTCTGTTTTCATTCTCCCTTTTGCTGGGATTGTGGATGCATGCCACCACCCCTGCCTGGTTTAGAAACCTAGGAAGTATGTATAGGTAGATTTTGGTAAACTTTCCACGTTTAGAAATATTTGCTCTTGGATAGAATTGTCATACAGACTCAAAGTTTGAGTCAGTACAGAAATTTAAATTAAAAAGTATTTTCTCTCGAATTTTAAAATTTGGTGCATGTGCATGCAGTTGCTTGTGGAGCCCAGAAGAGGGTGTCACACCCTTAGCTGGAGTTCCAAGCAATTGTGAGCTGTCCAATATAGGAAATAAACTTAGGTCCTCTGGAAGAACAACTGCTCTTAATTGTTGAGTCATCTTTCCATTCCCCCATCTCTCAGATTTTGAAATCATTTTAAAATTTAAAATTAGCTCGGGGGTAGTGATGCACGCCTTTAATCCCAAGCACTCAGGAGGCAGAGGCAGGCAGATCTCTGGGTTTGAGGTTTGATCTACAGAGAGAGTTCCAGGACAGGCTCCAAAACTACACAGAGAAACCCTGTCTTGGAAAAAAAAATTTAATTAAACATATTTCAGATATTTTCTGGCTGTCATTCAGAAGTTACTCTGTTGCATTCTAATTCTTAGTTTGTGACCATTATTTGTTTCCTTGGAATTTTTGCGATTGTCCCCTTGGTTGTCATTGTCCTAATGTTTCATAATAGATACTTGTACCTTCAATACTGAGGTATTTGCTCAAAGTATCTCTGTGGTCATTTTCTTCCTCCCTTTTCTCTTCCTTTAGAACCTCTACCATGTAGATGTTGGACTCCTAGATTGAAACTGTTTTTTCCTCGTTTTGTATTTTTAAGGAAGAGCTCAACTTTCTCTTCTGAGCTTAAGAATGTGCATATAAAAATTTCCAAGTTCCATGGGTATTGCTGGCATAGGGATCACACTTTGGGGTCACTGAGACAATGCTTTCTGTCTGTTCTCAGGCTCTACCTTGTACCATTAGCTCAGTAACTCTGGGGACCCTGACTTGCCACCTGTGTTTTAAGGTCTTTGGATGGTCCTAATGCACATTTCATCTTAAGAACCATCATGCCATTAAGCCAGGCATGTTGCATTCACCTTTAATCCTAGCACTAGGGAGCCAAAAGCAGGCAGACTCCAACGTTTGAGGCCAGCCTGGTCTGTATAGTGAGTTCCAGGACAGCCAGAACTACACAGAGAAACTCTGTCTTGAAAAAAACAAAAAAGAAAAAATAAAAAGAACCATAAGTCAATAATAATCTTTTGTGTGGTTCTCTATCATGTTGTGAAGTTTCTCTAAGATATTTATAAAGGAATAGCTGAGATTAGGGGGGAAAGTTTTTCCAGACTTTGTAAGGTAATTATAGCTGCTTTCCTAATTGTGCCTACTCAACTATCTAGAACACAGTCGTTCTCAACCTGTGGGTCACGACCCCTTCGGATCTGCTGACCCTTTCACAGGTCACCTAAGACCATCAGAAATCATAGATATTTGTATTATGATTCGTAACAGTAGCAAAATTACATTTATGAAATAGCACGAAAATAATGGTTGTGGGTCACCACAACATGATGAACTATATTAAAGGATTGCAGCATTAGGAGGGTTGAGAACCACTGTTTGGAAGGTATTTGAGTCTTATTTCTCTACATCTTTATTAAAACTTGTTCAGACTTTTAAATTTTGCCCACCAGAATGACTATCTTCTAAGTTTTTATTTTATTTTTTAATGTGGATGGGTTGTCTGTGTGTATATGTGTGTGCCACTGCATGCCTGGTGCCCATTAGAGGTAGAAGAAAGCATTGATCTCCTGGATCTGGAGGTGTGAGACGCCCTGTGAATCAAAGCCAGGTCCTCTGGAACAGCAGCCAATCCTCTTTAACTGCTAAGGTATCTCTCTAGCCTGCCTTCTAGTTTTTAAGTTTAGAGTTCCTGACTCTTAGGAAGCCAGAGCTAGTTTTTACATCCCTTCTGTGAATTACCTGTGATGTCCTTTTTCTTTTTGTTCTTACTCTCTTTACATGGTTTTGTAAATGTTTTGTATCTATTCTTGCTCTCCCTTTTATGATTATTTATGTTGCAAGTACTTCATCCCAGTCTATGGCTAGATATTTTAGCTTGAATTATTGGCTTTATTGAAGCACCAATATTTATAAATAAAGTTTCAAATTTGGACTGTAGAGACAGTTGTTGTGAGTATTTGCTCTACTAAGGGACCTGAGTTCTGTTCCTAGTACCCATATCAGACAGCTCCCAACTACCTGTAGCTCCAGTTCCAGGATATATGAGGCTCTCTCCTGGCCTCCATGGGCACTGTATGCATGTGGTGTAAATATATACACCCAGGCATACATGTATACATAAAATATACATCTTTAAGTCAAATTTATCAAATTTGTTTTTTAAGAATCAGTCTTTCTGTGTTTCACTTAAGGAAAAAATTCCCTGCTCTTGGGTCTCCAAGAATCATTTATCTGAACGTCTGAAGTTTTGCTCTGTACACTTAAGTTTTTGGAGTTTTGTGTGTAGGTTGGTTTCTGAGTTTATATTCCATTCTGTTCAGCCTGTCTGTCCCTCTGTCCACATTGTCTTTACACTCACTGTACAAATGCTTAGCGCCATTAAGGCTTACTGTCTTTTGTAGCTTTCCTTCCTTGCTTGTTTGGTTGCTTGTGGTGCTGGAAATCAAACCTAACCAAGCCTTCTCAACTGTCAGCAAAATGCTTTATCAGGCATCTACATCCTCAGATTATCTCACGGTGACTTTTTCAAGACTCTCCTGGTTTAATCATTCACTCTTCAAGAAAAAGTATGCAATTGGTTTGCAGATTTCATAGAAAATTCTGTTTTACAATTGTGAATGGCATTACATTGAATTTGATGAGCTTGAAGAGAGCTGACCTCATTAACATGGTAAATCTCCTTTATTCATGTCTTCAGCTTGAATAAAGCTCACTAATGTTGGCTCACTCGTGTTTCATGATTTTTCCAGAAGGTTATGGGAATCTTAGGTTTGCTCTGGTGTATATTATATATTTATGTGTGAATAGTAGTATTTTTCTAATCTATTATTTCTGGCATAGAGAAATGCACTTCTTTTCCTTGAGGAACATGTTCTCTTTGTCCAGTAGATGGCAGCAAAATACACTAAGATTTCTCAATTTAGAATTTCTTTTCAGTAGTACCTTTTTTCCTTCAAAACCAAAATGATATGTTTAAATATGTTGATTATGAAATATTTCTAAATTGCTTCCAATTTTTCTATTTAGGACGATAAAAGGAAGCGGGATCGAGACCGTGTGGAGAATGAGGCAGAGAAAGATGTCCAGTGTCATGCCCCTATGAGATTAGACATACCTCCCGAGAAGCCTCTCACAAGCTCTCTAGCCAGACAAGAAGGTTGGAGTTACCCTGAGCTGTTTGTCCTGAGTTGGGAGGGAAAGGGATCAAGCATTAGTTTCTGAATTATGTATAACTAAGAGACCTGTAACAAGTTTATTCTAAGTTCTCTTATTTCTGTTGCTGCATGAGAGCTCTAAGTTAGCTTCAGTGTTGACTTGTTATTCTCAGCCTTTAACACTTTTGTGATAAATTGAATTCCTGTGTGAAATGTTTAATAAAACATAGATGAGTCATCTAGATAGAAAACTGAAGTGCCAGCTTATATCTTTCTAACACACATTTTCTGTTTGCTTTAGAAGTAGAACAGACACCCCTTCAGGAAGCTTTGAATCAACTCATGAGACAACTGCAGAGGTAAATGTTTTCCAGCTTTTCTAAAGATAGTAACTCAAAGGGCGAAGATAGAGGTCCAAACCACATCTCTGTTGCTAGTTATCTAACGTCATGTTGTAGGGCTTAAACCCAAACACACTTGGTTTTAAAGTAGATGGTAAGTACCTTGCCTGGCAACAGAAGTAGTCCCAAGAGGGTGACATGAACTCTTATTGGTTTGTTTCAACTGGCAACTTTAAGGGTGTTATGAAATGTCTAGTTTCTCATGTTAAAACTTGAAACTAGCAGTAACAATACAGATAACTGCCCCCCCTCTTCCTAGTAGCACAGGACAGTCCTTTCTGTGTGTTTGTGCAGCACCTAGCCCCTGTGTTCAACAGTTATTGAGTCTGAAAGATAAAATGAAATGCTGTAAGTTTTATGACCCTTACTTGAGTATGTTGTCTTTGAGATGTACTCTCACAATCTGAGGCTAGCCTGGAATTCATCATCCTCCTGCCTCAACCTCCTGAATGCTGAGATTGTAGGTGTGTGCCACTGTGCCTGGCTTTATGCTCCTTTAAATGTAGTGATGGTTGTCTAAAGTATTCTGGTAGGTAGAATAAACCAATTTAAGGTCATAAAAAGAAAAGAGGTGCTCAGCTGTAATGAAAAAAATTTTTTTTTAAAGATTTATTTATTTATTATGTATACAACATTCTGCCTCGATGTATGCCCGCACGCCAGAGGAGGGCGCCAGATCTCAGTACAGATGGTTGTGAGCCACCATGTGGTTGCTGGGAATTGAACTCAGGACCTCTGGAAGAGCAGCCAGTGCTCCTAACCTCTGAGCCATCTCTCCAGCCCCTGTAATGAAAATTTTGATGCATCTTTTTATTCCAATTTGAATTCCAACTCAGTAATATTTATTTTACTTGAGAAGATTGACGGTTGTGGGGTTTGCAGTCTGACAGGGAACTTTTCTCCTAGCTGTGTTACCTGTTATCTGATACAGTGTATCAGATATCAACATCCATCTGGCTTTTCAATTAAAATCAGTAGTTACTGGCTTCTTTGCTTTTTTTTTTTTTTGAGACAAACAGATTTCACTATGTAGCTCTGACTGTCCTTGAACTCACTTTGTAGAGCAGGCTTGCCTGAAACTCACAGAGATCTGCCTACCTCTAAGTGCTAGAATTAAAGGCAAGGCTTTGACTAGCTCTTTTTATGTGTTGGAATAGCTAAGAAAATGGTATCTCTAATCTTTGCATTTCAGTAAATTATTGCTTGTCAGTCCAGCAGAGAAGAGTTAAGTATTGCTATGGTATCCCTGTTGGAAGGTGTGACTATAAAATGTTTTGCTTTTTGTAACAAAAGAGCAGACTATTTGCCAATAATATCACCCTAAAAAATAAAGTCTACATCAGGAAGTAAAGTCAGAGAAACTAACTGATCAGCACATTTTGAGGATTAGAATCTATAGCCACATTCTGTGACTATATAGTCATATATAACATATATGACTATATGATTGTGATTGGATGATTCTTTGTCCTTGAGGTTCAGAGTTAAACCTGATTTTTTTAAAAATGTATTTGATTAATTCTGGTGGTACCATTTTTGTTTAGAAAATAAGGTGGTCTCTATATTAAAATGATTGATTTTTAAGGAGAACAGATAATTTGTCCTTAAAGGTAAGAGGTCAGCCATTGGTGAAGCTTGTTGTTCATAGTAACCCTGTGGACTGTTTGGACTTATTCATGTGGGTTCCACATTGGACATTTTTGTGATTTGCCATTACTTTTTGGTTTTGCAGCTTAGCTATTAGAGGCAGTCTGAATTCAGGTTCCAATTCTTTTATTAGATTTATAGCCCGTATATATTATTATCTTTTTTTTTTTTGATTTTTTTTTTTGAGGCAAGGTTTCTCTGTGTAACCCTGGCAGTCCTGGTACTCTCTCTGTGTAGACCAAGGTGGCCCCAAACTCAAAGATCCTCCTGCCTCTGCCTCCAGAGTGCTGGGATTAAAGGCTTGTACCACCACTGCCCAGCTACAAATTATTCTTACTCCTAAGTTTCTGCCATCATCTACCAGTGAGGAAACCACCAGCTGATGTGCCAGCTCTGTCAGTGGCAAGGTAATAAACAGGTTTTCAAAATTGTTGCTGTGACTTATTTTGTTTTTAGTCATTTGTTAAAGCTTTAACAAAATCTGATATGCCAAGTTTGCTGGGTGGGTAATAGTCTAATGGCCTAATTTTATAGAGAAGGGCTTAAATTTTTTCCACTTGTAACCTCTTTCCACTCAAGAAATTTTTATGTAGTCTCAAATGTATAATAACAAAAAGTAGATTAAACAGATCAAATATAAAAACATTTAAAAATGTGGAATTTATTCCATTTATTTATTTTTTTGGTTTTTTGGTAAAGAGGGTCTCTATAGCTAGCTGTCCTGGAATTTACTATGTAGACCAGGCGTGCCTGGAACTCAAAGAAATCCTCCTGCCTCTACCTCCACCTTCAGAGTGCTGGGATTAAATATGTACTCCACTACGCTCAACTTGAAATTTATTTTTCTCCTCCATGTTGTATCTCTAGGTGTCCTGAAACTCAATTTGTGGACCAGGCTGGCCTTGAACTTGGAGAGATCAGCCTGCCTGTGCCTCCCAAGTGCTGGAATTAAAATTATGTGCCACAGTTGCCTATTGCCACATTTTTCTTGACACCTTCCCACTGGCAGTTATGTAACTCTGTATGAAGTCACACCCTACAGTTTAAGAAGTTGTCCCAAAGAGCATGGATACTCAACCCTGGCAATATTAAACATACTAATGCCATATGCGGATGCCACTGAACCCTGGATACACCAATGACTTGGTGCCTTCTTTCTAAGAAAGTCTTGCTATAGTGAGGTTGGGGCTAGCCTTCCCTATCCCACTCTTGAAATGTACAGCCAGAGTTGAGAATGAACCTGTGGTAGAAAGCACTAGTTTTCACATATAAAGGGTGTGGGGGGAGTATGCATGTGCTTGCTATAGCGTGTGTGTGAGTGTCTTTTAGGAATCAGTTCTCTCCTCCAGCCATGTTGGTCCTGGGGATTGAACTCAGTTGTTCAGTATCTAGTAAAGAAACAGTACCCCTTCTTCCATTATAATTATATAGCATTCAGAGGCCTGCTCTGGTGAGATACTCTGGCACAGGAGGCTTTTTAAAGCCCCTGAAGGCGCTGTACACATAAGTATCACCCTTTTCATTAGGTTAGGATTTCCTCCTCTATTTGCCTCTCCTGTTGTGTGTTGTGACCTCTTCAGTCCTGAGCATCTATCTGCGGCTGGATGAAACAGGCAGGCCAGGGCCTATAGGCTACATAGGGCTCCTGAGTCACCACAAGGATGACAGCACAGGAGGATTACACAGATTGTTAACTTTCCAAGGTCACTGCCTCCAGATGGGTTGCTTGGGGGGGGGGGGGGG
>NW_026068054.1:1298395-1431535 GCF_014885135.2 Alexandromys fortis | reverse complement strand
ACAGATGGACAAAGAGAACAACCAGAGGGATGTTGCTGCATAGTGAACCTAAACAGGCTCTCCTATGCCCAGTCCCAACCCTGCCCCATATCCCATCAGTTTCCACCACAATCCAATAGGAACTTTCCTTTTTTTAAAAGAATTTTATTTATTATATATACAGTGTTCTGCCTGCACACCAGAAGAGGGCATCAGATCTCATAGATGGTTGTGAACCACCAGAGGTTGCTGGGAATTTAACTCCAGACCTCTGAAAGAACAGCCAGTGCTCTTACCTTCTGAGTCATTTCTCCAGCCCCCCAATAGGAACTTTAAGAGTCCTGCTGTTAGCAAGGTGGTGGTGGTACTTGCCTTTAATTCCACACTCCGGAGGTAGGGACAGGGTAAGTCTTTGTGAGTTCGAGGCCAGCCTGGTCTACAGTGTGAGTTCCAGGACAGCTAGAACTACACAGTAAGACCCTGGGGGGAGGGAGAGCCCTGCTGTTTAAAAGTCTCTAATCCTTATTGTTAGTTGGTCTTGAAAATCATTTTTTCAATGAAAAGCGTATATACATTTTTTCTGATTATGAGTTTATTATTCTGACTTTGCTTCTGTGCCAGTAGGTTGTGATAGAAATAAAATATAACTTTACCTTTTATGTGCCTGTACAGAAAAGACCCAAGTGCTTTCTTTTCATTTCCTGTGACGGACTTCATTGCTCCTGGCTACTCCATGATAATTAAACACCCAATGGATTTTAGTACCATGAAGGAAAAGATCAAGAATAATGACTACCAGTCCATAGAAGAACTAAAGGTAACTAATTAGTAGTTTTATAGTGGGATCTTTTTTAGCCTATCCTGACCTTGAACTGATCCTCCCGCCTTCCTTCACTTACCAGTGACTAGGATTACAGATGAGTGCCACAAGACGTCACTCAGTAGCTTTTTTTTTTTTTTTTTTTTGGTTTTTCGAGACAGGGTTTCTCTGTAGCTTTGGTGCCTGTCCCGGAACTAACTATTGTAGACCAGGCTGGCCTCAAACTCCCAGAGATCCACCTGCCTCTGCCTCCTGAGTGTTGGGATTAAAGGCATGCGCCACCACCGCCCGGCTCAGTAGCTTTTTATTAGAGAAGCAGACTAAAGTATAATGCATTTTAACTGAGAGTCAAACTCTTGGATCCTGTGTAAAATAGAAAATTATGTTAAAAACCTACAAATATGTCTTAGAGTCCCAGCATCACCATGATAGCGGGGAAAACAAACTCCACAGAGCTGTCCTCTGACTTGTACTACGTGTGATGCTGGATGTATGTGTACAGAATAGGTAAATAAAGGTTATTTTTTGTATTTAGTTGCCAGTCATGGTGATGCACATTCTTCTTTAGTTTGTGTAGCTTTTGGCTCTCTTGGCACTCACTCTGTAGACCAGGCTGGCCTCAAGCTAACAGAGATCCACCAGCCTCTGCCTCCCATGCACTGGGATTAAAGGCATGTGCTGCTGCTGCTACCACCCAGCAATCTGATATTCAGTCTTTATTTGTACCTTCATTTTTAAATAATTTTGTTTATTTTAAATGTCCAAAGTCTGTATTTTTCTCTTGGGCTGACAAGGTGAATCAGTGGGTAGAGGTATTTGTACACAAACCATGATCCCTAAGGTCCCATGAGGTTTCAGGAGAGGACCTGTTCCCTAGAGTTGTCCTGACTGCCAAACGTGCGTCATGGCACACTTGCACACATAAACACATTATTTTATTAATTAATTAAATTAAAATACTACAGGAAAGTTTAACTGTATTTTCCAGTTTGATGAAAGTGAATTTTTCTCTGAGTTTACTCTGACTGTATTTGTCTCAACACACTGCATTCTGGACTTTTGAAGAGAAGGGGACTGAGAGTGTGTGGTTTGATGGTAGAGGAGAGCTCTTACCTAATACACAAGTCTGCGGGAGGAAGAAGGAACAACAATTCCTTCCGGGAGGTGGTGGCGCACGCCTTTAATCCCTGCACTTGGGAGACAGAGGCAGGCAGATCTCTGTGAGTCAATGCTACCCTGGTCTACAAGAGCTAGTTCCAGGACAGGCTCCAAAACTACAGAGAAACCCTGTCTCGAAAAATTATATATATGTATGTATGTGTGTGTGTGTATATACACATACATATATATAATCTAAGGAGGTTGGGTAGACGGTTCATTGACTAAAATACTTTCTATACAAAGCATGAGGACTTTGAGTTTAAGTCACTAACACCCACATAAGGCAGGTAACCTGTTTACCTCAGCATTTTTTAGGCAGACACTGTGGAAACAGACTAATCTCAAGGGCTTTTTGGCCAGCTAGTCTAGTTGAAATATTGAGCTCCTGGTTCAGTGAGAGAGAAATGCACTGACATCTACCTCTCATCTACACACAGAAACACACACCCACAACAGTCGAGGAGCCATCAGGACAGCATGTGTGTTTCTTGTTTTAGGTTTTCTTTCCTCTTCAAATAGTCTGAGTATATGTTGATTTCAGGGATGTGCTTTCATGTAAGTCTTAAATTAACCTTAGATGTTGTTAAAGTTTGCATTAGAACACATACACACTTACCTGGCTTTTGGCAGGGAGGAAGGTCCCATATGGTAGTGTTCAACCAACCTACAAGATGAACGCTAATCAGTTGCAGAAAGAAATGGAGCAGTAAACATTTTTACTTACTCTTTTTCTTTTTTAATTCGCATGTTAATCAACTAAAATTTATGCAGACTACCAGCATCTAGTTTGCTTCAGTTTTAGTTTTAATAATTGACTTGGAAAACCTGAATTCCACCTTCTTACTTAAATGGACATTTTTTTTTTCTGACATGTTTTCATCTAGTGAAAATCAGTCTGAAACTTTATTGCTCAGTAGAAAAGAGTTTTACAGTTGGTGGGGTTGGTTTGTTGCTTGTTGTTGATCTTTCTCTGTGGTCACAGGTGAGAGTAGGGGTTTGTCCCCTGAGATGTTTAAGTAAGTCAAAGCTTTTCAGCCTTTGAAATGGGTATTTTAGCCTTCTGGAGCTTTCCACAGGAAGGAAAGTGTGTAAATAGATTGAGCTTTTTGAATGGTCAGTGTCATTACACAGAATGCAGTAATGCCTACTCACCACGTGACAGCTAAAATTGAAGGAATCTGAAGGTCACCTTGGACTGGGGTTATAGGTAGTTTCTAGGTTTAAACCCCAACATCACAAAAAATAAAACTTGTTACTTTAACACAACACAGTGTCATTAAAGTCATCTCCTGCCAATTCATAAACTCATCATTCTCTTGCCAGCTCTAGCCAAGTGATTGTTTCCTGAGTGCACATAGCGGTCTGATGTCTTACCTCACTTGCATTCCTCTGTAGCTCCTGTAAGATTCTGAGAGGTCCAGAATTTAGCAAAACCTTTGACCAGAGCTCAGTATCTACATACACTTCCATTTGATTTTAACTTGATAGCAAATTTATTGTGGACTTTGAATCTATCTCCCTATTTTTAAGCTCTAAACTGTCGTTACTACTATTAGTGAGATTTGAGGGGTTTTAGTTGGGACTTGGAGGTTTGTGGGGCGATGTTTTTCTGTTTAGGTCCCTCCCATTTTAACAGTAAGGCAGTGGCACGATTACACATAATTACAGATGTGAAAATGTGTCACCAGGAAAAAGTACAGGGCTTCTGCTTCAGTACATACACATCTTTGAAATGTAGTGAAAGCCCCAAGTGCAGTTCTGATAATTTAGCTATTCCAGTTATATGTTGCAACTCCTTGATGTTGAATAGTTTATTTAGCATTGACATAATTTTATTATATCTGAAAATTATGTTTAATTTATAGTAGTGTCTAAATATTTTAACATAGTGTAAATATTTTAACATTTTTATTCAGTTTATCTGCATTTGGCAGAAAAACTTGTTATAATTTAGCTCTGGTCCCAGTTTTTAATTAAAATTTGAACTGAAATATTTAACTCATAAATAACAAACTTAAAATTTGCCTTAAAAAGTGAGGGTAATATTTGTAATTATATGAACTACCCAGCTTGAATTATTAAACTTGAACTAGAAATATTTCCTTCAAAATTTTTGTGTGTGTGACTATACTGAAAAACTTTCTTTTTCGAGACAGGGTTTCTCTGTAGCTTTGGAGCCTGTCCTGGAACTAGCTCTTGTAGACCAGGCTAGCCTCAAACTCACAGAGATCTGCCTGCCTCTGCCTTCTGAGTGCTGGAATTAAAGGTGTATGCCACTACCACCCGACCTGAAAAAACTTTTTAGGTTTATATTCTAGATTGAAAGTTAATACATAGATACTAAAGTGCTTAAGAATTTAGAAACAAATTACAAGTATTTATTTTGTTGATCTTAAATTGTAATTGTTATTTAATAAACAGTGACAAAAAAAGATGTCTTTTTTTTTGGTTTTCAAATTTCTACAGGGCCTCTATGATTTCAGATAAAGAATTAAGAGTTTTATTCTAATGCATTTTTCCTCTTGATGCTTTCTTTTTAGGATAACTTCAAGCTAATGTGTACTAATGCAATGATTTACAATAAGCCAGAGACCATCTACTATAAAGCTGCAAAGAAGCTGTTGCACTCAGGGATGAAAATTCTTAGTCAGGTAAAGAAACTTTATCACAAATTAACAACCACTATAAAATCTATATCTTCACTTAAGTACTATCTTCCTCATTGGCAAATCATGTTAAAGTAGTGAGAACTTAGGAGAAAATTTCTATCAAGAAAAGATGGGAAGAAGCTCACATATAGTCTTTTCTTTTTTTTTTTTTTTTTCTTTTTTTTTTTTGAGTCAGGGTTTCTCTGTGTAGCCCTGACTGTCCTGGAACTCACTCTGTAGATTGCAAACTCTGAGAGATTTCACCTGCCTCTCCCTCCCCTATGCTGGTATTAAAGGTGTGTACCATCACCACCTAGCCAGTCATTTCTTTTTCAAAAGTTATACTATCCATTTATTTATGTATTTGTGTGTGTGTGTGCACATGCACCTGTTCATCCACATGCCATAGCATGTGTGTGGAAGTCAAAGAGCAATTTGTAGGGCATCAGTTCTCTTCTGATACATGGATCCCAAAGATTAAACTTCGATTGTCAAGCTTGGTTGTAGTGATGAGGCAAGCAGGCCTGCTTTTCATCCTGCCCAGCTCCCCGCACAACTAGCTTAACACCAGAAATAACAACACACAAATTGTATTCATTTAAACACTGCTTGGCCCGTTAGTTCTTCCTCTTATCGGCTAATTCTCACACCTTGATTAACCCATTCCTAGTAATCTGTGTAGCACCACGAGGTGGTGGCTTACCGGGAAAGATTCAGCATGTCTGACCTGGTGGCTGGCTTCATCGCATCTGCCCTCACTTCCCTTCTTCCCAGCATTCTGTTCTGTCAACTCTACCCACCTATGTTCTGACCTATCAGGCCAAGCAGTTTCTTTATTAATTAACCAATGAAAGCAACAGATAGACAGATGACCTTCCCACATCACTTGGTGGCAAGTGCCAGCCTTCTGAGCCATTTCACAAGCCAAGGCTAGCCTTGAATGGACAGTTTAGCCAAGGATAATAGTCCTCCTACCTCCACCTCCTAAGTACTGAGATAGAGGCTTATGCCACCACTCCCAATTTTATTCAGTGCTGGAACTCAAACCTGGGGCTTTATGCATGTGTAGGCAAACAATCAACTGTAATTATTTCCCTGAAGTCTCTTCATAGATTTATCTTGCTGTGGGAGAAGCAGCAGCCAGAATTTCAGAATAAAATTGGGTGAAGTATGAGGTCTTTTAGAGAAAAGTTCTGTTTACTTTAGTGATGGGATCTAATGTTATGATCAGCCCTGCACTTCCTAGTGAAGTACATGACTTGTATTGGTAAGAAACAAAATAAACGAATGAGAAATAACTTGAAATTTTTCAAAACTACCTCTGTACAAGAACAGTCCCTTCCTTGAAGGGTGATAATCAATGCATAATAAAGAAGGCAAGCCATAATCCAGTTGCAGGAGAGAGCACATACATTGTGACAAGAAAGTATGTGAGTTTCACCCATTTTAAAAAAGGCCTTATCTGTGGTCTCCAACATGACTTCCAACATGACATTTCTAATTCCAAATAAGAGCTAAAATAGAGAAGAGACAGGAAGAATAGCCAGAGATGGGGGCTTTATACAAAGAAAACCTGAGTTTCATTGTAATGTAGACACATACAGAAGGAGAAAGGAATCAGAATGAAGAGCTTAAGCTCAGGCTTGGAGCAAGTAAAGGATGGCAGAAATTAGTCCCATAATCACATAGGTTTTCTGGGTTTGTCTGGTCTTCACCTGTATTAAATTTCTACAGTTGAAGAAAGCGTTCGTGTGCAGACGTCTGGCTCTGAGAGATTCTTAAATCAGCTTACCTAGGAAAAGGAAAACATTTGAATTGGTGGTTATTCTTACATTCCTAATATTTAGACATCAGTTCTAAAATTTCAAATCTGTTTAGCAAAATTTGTAAAGGAGAATGTAAAATGTTTGTTTCATTTCTTGTAGAAAGACTATCAGAATCTAGAATGAAGCCATGTTCCACATTTAAAAACCCAGGCCTGCTTGTTATAAAAGTTCATTGAGCAAATACAGTCTTCATTCCAAAATAATTTTGAGAGTTGGAAAGGGGAGGGCAAGTGTGTGTGTTTTTGTTGGGGTTTTTGTGGTTGTTGTTTTGTGACAAGGTCTCACTATATAATTATGGCTATCCTGGAACTTGCTGTGTAGACCAGGATGGCTTGGAACACACAGAGATCTGCCTATCTCTGCCTCCCAAGTGCTGGAATTAAAGGTATGTGCTATCACCACCCAGTGTGTAATGGATTTTCCAGGAAAAATCTAGTGTTTTGTTTTGTTCTTTTTAATCCTGACTTACCACTATTTTGTCTAAATACTATAGTCAGCATAACTAAAGATTTCGATGTCTTCTAAAGTTACTGGGAACAGGAAGGTTAGCTTGTCCCCCTTTCCTTCTCTTCTCTTGTCTTGATTTTTAAAGATGTCTTGGAGCTGTAAGCTTCTTGTGCTTAGCCTTCTCTTTGACTTCCACTCTAAATGGAAGGGATCCTTACAATGGTGATTTATAAACCTTTAAATTTTAACTTTCTGAGTTACTACTACTTAGTCTAGCAGTGTAGGCTCCCAAAAAAATCTACACACTTTTCCATGAATGGTATCTTTTCAGAGGCAGGTCTTATGAGTAGTCATTGAAAAATGGTAACAGCCGTCACTTTTTCCATTACACCCAATATTAGTACTTAGTACATGTGTTATTTTTATAAAGGAAGAACTGATGGCCAGGCATGGGGATCTCATCGCAACACTTGAGATGAAAATAGAAGGATTGGGAGTTTGGGGGCAGTATGGGCTACACAATGGGGTTCTTGTCTTAAAACGGCAAAGTAAAACAAAGGAAAGATGGTCAAATACTTGAGTAGAATACTACCTTCTGGTACACATAGCAGTATTTGTAGTGCGGTGGCCTTGGAATCAGACTAATGACGCGTCTAGTCCTGCTGCTGCTTAGCAGCTAGGTGACCTGGCTCTGCAGCCTTTCTCAGCATTCCTCCTGAAGGTAGGGTTGGTACTTAACTCGGAGTTGTCTGCAACAGAGGCAGGCACTCCATCAAGTGTTGGAACACTAAAGCAAATGGTGTCTTGAGCCCAGGATTTAGTGAGACTTAACTTGGAAGGGAGAGAGGCTGTGTTAAATAGCATGCATGCTTATGTGGAGACATGAATTACACACACACAAAAAGCATTTCTTTCAAAGTAAAACTAAACTTCTTCCTGTGGCATTCCTAAATTTAGAAAATTTTTATGCTTTAAACATTATGCACATTATGTTTAACAATGTCCCTAAATGATTTTTATTATAGCTTGTGCTTTGTAAAATAATGGGATGGAAACTTAAAAATTACTGAGAATTTTGTAAGCTGAGCCTGTTTGTCTAGCTGTGTATTTAGTGGGTACAGCATCAGTCTACCGTCAGTACTACAGATCCACAGATAAATAGGCATGACCCGAGTGATGCATACAATGGATAGCCAAATTCACTACTGTCCAGAAGTATGGAGTAAAATAGCACATTTTTAAAAAGCATGCTGAGTGGTATGTTTTTGGTTTTATTTTAATAGTACTGTTCAGTTTGGCACTGATTGAGAGAAACTGTCGAATACTAGAAACTGATTAAATCTCCCTGGAAGAAAGATTGACAATAAGTATTCCTTCACCCTCCACTGCAGAAATTTGCCCTGACGGAATAAATAAGACTCCTAGAGAGGTTTATTGACCGTGTTTAGTGGAAATTTGAGTCTAAATGGCTAGTTATATTTTTAATTAAATAACTATTTATTATACATTGTAATTTTTAGAATACTAAAGACTATAATGATATGGAGGACAAAAACTTAGAGTTTACTAATAAATAATTTATTAATTTGTTTACCAAATATTGAATGTGCAGTTCGCTAAAAAGTAAACCATGCTCAGAAAAAAGAGTTGAAATGGTAACTGCTGGTACTGCTTTTCCCCGGAAGATAGGGAACAAGCTGTGTCTTCATTTCTTTAGTCTGATATATCACTTCATAGTTTTACAATTACTTTAAAAGCTGTCTTAGGGTTTCTATTGTTGTGGAGAGACACCATACAGCAGTTATTCCCCAGCTCTGACATCTCCAATACTTCACCTTCACAGCTTCACACAATGACCTCTCTAGGTCTCCGTGCAGGGATGCCCCTGATACAGGTGCCTGGCTTCACCACACCGGTGCATCTTTAACAGCTTTTCTAATCCAAAATTCACTTTCCTCCAAACAGAAGCATGGTCAGGCCTATCAGTTATACCCCAGTCTCTTTACCAACTTCTGTCTTAACTAAAGTTTCTATTGTTGTGAAGAGACCCCATGACCACAACAATTCTTATAAAGGAAAACATTGAATTGTGGCTTGCTTACAGTTCAGAGGTTTAATCCACTATCATCATGGTGGGAAGCATGAAGGCATATAAGCTGACATACATGGTGCTGGGGAAAGAGCTGAGGGTTCTTCTGGAACCGTAGGCAGCAGGAAGAGACTGCTACACTGGGCTGGCTTGAGCATCTGAAACCTCGAAGATGCGCCCCCCCCCAACATTTCCTGCAACAAGGCCACACCTCCAATAAATGGCACTTCCTATGGGCCTGTGGGTGCCATTCTTATGCAGACTATCACAAAGGGCAAGTAAGGGGCTGAAGACTGTTCAGATGGCTGAGTACTTTACAAAGCATGTATGAAGCCCTAGATTCAGTCCCCAGTATGTACCACATAAAGGTTGGGGAAGGAGGCCCAGAACATCAGGATCATCTTCAGCTACATGATGAGTTTGGGGCCACCCTGAGCTATCTGAGACTCTGTCTCAAAAACACAAAATGTTGAGTAAAAACAACAGGAGTCATGCTGTTGGGTATTGTCCTGTACCCCTCCCCCCCATAGTGCAGAGGAAGCCGGTAGGTGTTAGAGAGAGTCACTCATTTCTTTTGTTATGTGACCAGTCTCTGTTATTGCACGGAAGCTTTCCATGCTGGTAAAGTGCAGTACTCAGGAGCTAGTGCTTCTGGTTTATCCAGTGGAAACTCTAGTTAAAAGACAGTAGTCTGTGGGAACAGAATTGTTCTCTTTATTCTAAAAAAAACTCAAACCCCTAGTGAAATTTTTCCAGCACATTATTGCAGTGGAAAATTGAGCATATGCTTCACAAAATAGCCGAGTCTTTTCTGTTTAGTAAGAACGTTATGCACTATGGAAAAGAAAGTATTCTAGCAATCACTTATTTTCCCTAGCCTGTGTTTTCACACAACAAAATGCGAATCATTGGTGATGGCCATAGGACTCTGGGATATAGAGGTCCTTCAGTGTTCCAGAGCTTAAATCCTCAGTCGTTCTTAGCCCCAGTTCATATTTTGTCCTCTATTGACTTTTTCATGACACAGTATCGTTGCAAAGCCTCTGCTTACATTGGAAATTAAGAGGTCTGAGATAAGTGTACCTTACTGTCCTGGTTCCTTTGGTGTTCTCTTTCCTCCTTAATAATAGTGCAGGCTTTCATGGCAGAAAATGCATTTCTCAGTGACACCCATACAGTATTGTTTTTTTTTTTTTTAATACTTTCAGGAGAGAATTCAGAGCCTGAAGCAGAGTATAGAATTCATGGCAGACTTGCAGAAAACTCGGAAGCAGAAAGATAGAACAGATGCCTCTCAGAGTGTGGAGGACAGTGGCTGCTGGCAACGAGAGAGGGAAGACTCTGGAGATGCTGAAACACAAGCCTTCAGAAGCCCCACTAAGGATAATAAAAAGTAATGCATCTTGGAATATGAAGGTTAAGTTGTGGGGTTTGTTTTGTTTTGTTTTTGTACTTGCCCTATTTTTATTTTTTAAAAGGATTTATTATTTTTAAATGATTTTTATTGAGCTATATATTTTTCTCCACTCCCTTCCCCTTCAACCCTCTCCCATAATCCCCATGTTCCCAGTTTACTCAGGAGATCTTTTCTTTTTCTACTTCCCGTGTAGATTAGGTCCATGTACATCTCTCTAAGGGTCCTTTTTGTTGTCTAGGTTCTCTGGGCTTGTAAATTGTAGGCTGGTTTTTCTTTACTTTATGTCTAAAAGGCATTTATGAGTGAGTACATATTATATTTGTCTTTCTGGATCTGGGTTACTTCACTCAGTATGATGTTTTCTAAATTCATCCGTTTGCCCACAAATTTCAAGATGTCATTATTTTTTCTGCTGTATGTAGTACTCCACTGTGTAAATGTGCCACATTTTCCTTATCCATTATTCGGTCCAGGGGCATTTAGGTTGTTTCATGGTTTTAGCTATGACAAATAGTGCTGTTATGAACATAGTTGAGCACATATCCTTGTGGTATGATTGAATATCCTTTGGGTATATAACCAAAAGTAGTATTAAACTTTGGTTTTAAAGCAAGACAGGAATATTGATGAAGTTTGACTTGGGCAAACCAAGTCTCCATATATCAGTACTACCTTTCTTGGCATAAAG
Organism: Alexandromys fortis; assembly: GCF_014885135.2. Classification (NCBI taxonomy): domain Eukaryota; kingdom Metazoa; phylum Chordata; class Mammalia; order Rodentia; family Cricetidae; genus Alexandromys; species Alexandromys fortis. The sequence continues at coordinate 1,420,460 of NW_026068054.1, read as the reverse complement.
ATCTGTCTTAATAGTGTCTTCCCTCTTGTCACACAGAGCACTGTGAAAAATTAACCAAACAGCTCACAGAACAGTTCCAAATAGACATTTTTATTAGTTGTAATACAGCAAATTAAGGAGTTTGTTTCAATAGAACTATTGTATAGCTCTAATATAGTGTATTATATAACTTCACTCCATAAAGGTTTAGGGATTCCTGTGTACATGGGCTGGCACTAAGGTGTGCACACATTTTCCATTGAAGAGCTGCTGGTCATGGTGCTGGACAGTCGTCTGTGCTACCCACTCACACCACTGATACCCGCTGCTACCCATACAGAAAGTTAGAATCAACATTTGGGGTTTCTGCTCTCATAATTCAAAGAAATTTTAAATTGTATACTTTCTCTTCAAAATAATACCTGAATTAAAATTTATTTTCATGATTGTACCCAGAAAAAAAACATTGTGTAATACAAGTAACACTTGGGAACCTTTGCCAGGTTGCTAGGGAGTGGTGTTGATGGCTGTAGGACAAGTGTCTCCTCTTACTGTGTTCAACTTTCAATATTTTTCATCTTATTTAGGCATTTCATTTTAACTTTGTGTGAATATGTGTCTCAGGAAAGATAAAGACGTGCTTGAAGACAAATGGAGAGGCAGCAACTCAGAAAAGGAGCACGAGCAGATTGAGCGCGTTGTCCAGGAGTCAGGAGGCAAGCTAACGAGACGGCTGGCAAACAGTCAGGTGAGGGCTCTCCTTCCCTCCACCCACTGGCTTGTGTCTCTGAGACCAGCAGCTTTTTAGTTTCTTCTGTACTTTTAATTTTTTATCTGCATAGAACGCTCCATCCCTACCATATGCACAAGAGAGTCTATCAAGTATGACTATCCTATTCTCTATTACTGGGGGTTTTCTTTGGGGGAGGTGTGGATAACATACTTTATTTTGTTTCTTGAGATAGGGTGTCACTATGTAGCCCAGATTGTCCTTGAAGTCCCAATCTAATTGTCTCAGCCTCTCAGAATGCTGGAGCTGTACATGTGCGCTGCCATGCTTGGCAGCAGACTTTTAACAACATACGTTCTGGTCTTTTGAACTTACCCTATTGATTACATTGGTTTTACAACCAAGTAGAGTTATACATGGCTTTGGGTAAGTTTCCTGCCCCCTCCTGTACCTCAGCCCCCAGCAGTCTGTGAGTCCATATTAGTTCTGATAGTTTTTTTGTTTTTGTTTTTTTTTTTATAATTTGGGAAACTAATGACCCACACAGCTTTTCCAAATTGTATTTCTTCATCTTCCATTTCTCTAACCCATCAGTACCTGTAGACAGAGATGGCTATGAAAGTTGGTGTTCTGTATTTAATAATAGCCTATATATTCATTTGATAGCTATGTTCTGTATATATAGAATGTGTTAAATTTTATTCCACCTGATAACTTCGGTCATTTCAGTGTGAATTTGAAAGAAGAAAACCAGATGGAACAACAACATTGGGACTTCTTCATCCTGTTGAGCCCGTTGTTGGAGGTAGGATCACAGTTTAAGACTGTGAACCTGGTACTATTTGCAGAGCTGTATTAGTGGTGTGTTAGTCTGATGGAATACCTGCTAAACAATTCACAGGATTGTTACTTAGGTACACAGTTTGAGAGGGTTCTGTCCATAGTTTTTGGCTCTAAGCTTCTACTGAGGTAGAACAGGTGGGGGGGAACATGCAATGATAAATCCAACTGTTAGCTGCTAAGAATTTGTCTGGATGCTATGTGTTTCATAGAACAACTAGCTTAGCTTCTACTTCTCCTTAGGTTAATTTGTCTACTATAATAATACATTTTCATACTGTCATAAGAAACATAGTAGGAAAGTAGAAATGGGTAATAACAGAACTCCTGCATTTAGGAAGTAATGTCCAGTAGTCATTGTTTGCTGTGGGCAAGTCACTGTCTTTGGAGTCCAGCGTAAGTGAAACTAGGTGTATGAAGGGAGCAAATGAGACAAGTCCCTTACCCTAACACCCTGGAGGGTAAGGTAGTAAGAACACATGAAGCATCACTGAAAGAGATGTCTGCCAAGAACCGAGTACTCCTTAAATACTTGTCTTCAATCACAAGTACCCCAGAAGACTAGTTCAGCCATAATTGGAGCTGAGGGAGGATGTGGCTGCCTAACATTTGATGGGAAGGGAGAGCTTCCTTAAGGAAATGATATTTAGGTGATGTCATAAATGAGTTACATGATCAGGGAATAGCAGTGGGACCCATGGGAAGAATCCTGGAATTAAGGGAAGAGCTTGCTTGATACATTTGGAGACTAATGGTTGAACCTGCATTGAGTGACCAATAATAGGACTAGCTCAGTTGATAGACTGCTTGCCTGGCATGAGCAAAGCCATGCCCAGCACTATAGAAACTAGGTGTGTTTCTATAAAGTTACAGAAACAAATGTCTGTAATCCCAGCACGTGCCACGTGGTGGCAAAAATCGAGAATTTAAGGTCATCCTTGGCTACATAGCAAGTTAAGGCCAACCTAGACTACATGAGATCCTATCTCAAAAAGCCTTTGTTTTCTTAGTATTGGTTTATAGGTGTGTGCCAATATGCCGAGGGAGCTATTTTATAAAAATCTTACTTTTAGATGAAGTGTAACATGATGATGGAGAATCCCACAAAGCATTGGAGAATAATGGAGGACTAAGTTTTATGATCTACGCCACATACCTTCTGAATTCAAATTAGCTTAGCTTAGAAATGGGTAGAGTAAAATCTGCCCACCTCTTTCATAGTGCATTGATAACATCTCTGAATCTCTGCCATGTGTGCCTGTCCTAGAACCAGGCTACTGCCCTGTGAGACTAGGGATGACTACTGGAAGACTGCAGTCTGGAGTGAACACCCTGCAGGGGTTCAAAGAGGATAAAAGGAACAGAGTAACCCCAGGTGAGGCTCCTGCCTGTTTCCGGGAGTTGGGAAAAGAAAGTGCAGTTGCTATTCATTGCTCCATTCACTGCCTTTCTTGATATTTTTGCAATAGCAGTTTATCATCAGATTCAAAAGAAATTGAAAAATTGGCTGTTAGTATGCAGAGTTTTTTCCTCCCTTCTTTGTGGTAATAACTCATTTGTGTCAATGCTCTGCAGTCCAGGTGGCGTCTGTATCCAACGCCAACTCATAGAAACCAGGCAGACATAGGACAGAAGGACAGAAACTATCCTTATCTCTTAAACAATACAGTATAACGTGGAAAGTAGAAAAAGACGAGATCTCCTGAGTAAATTGGGAGCATGGGGACCATGGGAGAGGGTTGAAGGAGAGGGGAGAGGAGCAGAGAAAAATATAGAGCTCAATAAAAACAATTTTAAAAAAAAATACAGTATAAGTTATTTATATCACACTGGGTTCTTCAAGTTGCCTAAAGCTCCAAGCAAATATATCTGTGGGGGCAACAATCAATCCCCAAGTATACTGAAGGTGACTGTACCTATTGGGAGTGTCTCTTAGATTTATATATACATCAGTGAAGTTAGAAAATACTGTCTTTTAATAAAACCAAAAGGTATATTAACAGTTTAAACGATACTGTAGTATTTAATTTTTTTAACAGTGTTATACTTGAATTATGGACCCTATAGTTCTTATGCCCCACATTACGACTCTACATTTGCCAATATCAGCAAAGATGATTCTGATTTAATCTATTCAACATATGGGGAAGACTCTGACCTTCCAAATAATTTCAGGTAAGCCACCTGTTAGTACTCTGAACATTTTTTTTCTGAAATATTAATATACAATGTGTGATTTGTAGGTAGACTTATAAAGTTATCCAAATGATAGAAAATGTCTAGAGAGAACATATCTTCTTGATACTGGCATTTGTAGTATTTTCTAATAGAAATATCTTTCCTTTGTAGATTTATTTGATTATCACTATTATTATGTGTATGAGTCTTTTGCCTTTGTGTGTGTATGTGCACCACATACACACCAACCTGGTGCTGGAGTTGGTCAGAAGAAAGTATCAGATCTCCTGGGACTAGAGTTACAGATAGTTGTCAGCTGCTGAGTGGGTCAATTCCAGGTTCTCTGCAATAGCGACAAGTGCTCTTAACTACTGAGTCAATTCTCCCAACTTCAGAAATAGCTTTTTGATTTGGTTTGGATTTTGGTTTTTCAAGACAGGGTTTCTCTGTGTTGTTCTGTCTTGGAACTCACTCTATAAGACCAGGCTGGCCTCATACTCAGGGTTTTGCCTACCTCTGCCTCCTGAGTACTAGGATTAGCAGTGTACTACCACTGGCTGGCTACAGAAATACCTTTTTAAAAATGTTCCTGATACTCAAGTTTGGGAGCTTCTTACATCAGAACCTGCTCTTCTATAAAACTTTTCGTGTCAGTTATGTTTCAGACTTGATCATCTTTAGAACCAGCAAAGCATTTTCCCTAAGCCTTGAAATGTAGGACATGATGACTTAATTTCTAAAGCAACCCACATACAGACAGTTAACTATCATGTTCCAACCAAACCATTGTAATTACTCCCAGCCATTCCTTTTACATGTCTCAGTGGGTCAGTAACTTCGTATTCCTCTTCGGGATGCTGAGTACTTGTTATCTGATCAGCTTAATGAGATACTTTCCCAGTTTACCAGGACTGTGCCCAGGATGGGACACTGAACCTGAATTTTCTCTTCTTGGCCCTGGTATTTTGTTAATTTTTATTATGTTCAAGAATTTAATCCAGTAGACTAACCAGTCCCCTGGTTTGGGGGGTTTGTTCATTTATATTTGGGCTGGGGTTGTTTAACTCAGATCACTCACATTAAATGTGCGTGCTCGTGCTGTGTTTCCAGACGGGGTCCCTACGTTAAGACACTGGCTGTGGTTTCAGATTGAGCAGGTTTTATCCTCAGACTGCACAAAATGGGACACATTTGTTGTAGATTACTCATTGAAGCAATCCACAAATTATCAGTGTGTGCCCACTATGTGCCAGACATTCTTCCAGATAGTAAGGATTCCATACAGAACCATGCCCTCCTGTCAAGAGAGTGACAGAGCTTTGGAACAAGATAGAGTGGCCCAAGTAGAGGTGGTGATGCTGAGTTTCAGTGGCAGGAGAGGGAACCGGCAGTGCTTCTCTCTGAACTGAGGGCTTGCCTGACCCAGCCAAGAGTTTGAGGAATGCTGTAAGGAGCAGATCAGGTGGAGGGGAAAGCAGTGGTCACAGGGTCACTATGGGAGATTGCTGTGAGGACTTGGTGTTCTCAGTGGGTCAGAAGATGGTCAGTGGCACATAGAGTAGTGACCCAGTCTGGCTTGTGATTCTGAAGGGACAGCTTGAGTAAGTAGTATTCAAAGCATAGGCTTCAAGGGCAGAAACCAGGACATGAACAGTAAACCAGGGAAGCAGCCATTGTGGTGTTGAGGGTTAGTAATCAGTAGGTTGCTGGTTTTTAACTGGAGGGTAAGAGAAGTCGGGATGATATCAGGGTTTTTAGACTTGCAGTTTTCTGAAAGGGGGATGATTTTAGATCAGAACACTACTTGGAGAAAGTAACTGATTTTTCAGTCTGGAGTATTTTAAGCTTGCAATACCTGTTTATGCGAACAATCATGATTTTTTTGAAGTTTTGGTACATAGGAAAATCTAGAGTTGAATAAGATTATTAAGGGGAATTAGCAAGAAGCCCCAGGACTTACTCATCTTTGACATCCTTGCTTTCTTCAGGGATCCTCAGAACATTTCACTTTTGCTTCATTTTGTGTGTGTGTGTGTGTGTGTGTGTGTGTTAATTCTTTCATGATGGTAAATTAGTGACTGGTAAGTATGTAGGTGCAATGCTGTTTGTGAACAGAACATTTTGAAGTATATATAAACCACGGGACATCTAATGGGAAGAGTTGACTGTGGTAGAGACTAAGTAAGCCATAGAAACTACTTCTGTAGAAGTGATTTTCTCAACTTTTATTTTCAGTGTCTCTGAGTTTTTGGCCACATGCCAAGATTACCCGTATGTTATGGCAGATAGTTTACTAGATGTTCTAACAAAAGGAGGACATTCCAGGAGCCTACAGGACTTGGACGTGGTAAGCATGCTACTAAAGAAACAGGCTGTTTATAAATGGCTTTGAAACCCTAGACACTCAATGTTATGAGACCAGGGATTAACCAGTGTGACAGATGAACTCCATTCCCCCTAAAAGGATAGCCTGCCGTGGGTGGAGGACAATGAACCGAAAGGAATAAGTCAGCTCCAGGATCCGAGAGAGTTAGAACATGGCCATACTCTACTACTTTTGGTAAGACTCAGAAATAGAGTTCAGAAGTCAGCAGGTGCTGTGGAGCGCCTGAGCAGGGAATGAAGCTGACAGGCGCAGTGGTTGGTGTGCTTTCCCTGTTGTGCAAAGATAGAGATAGCACCACACTAGTAGCCTCAGAAAGGGAAACCTTCACCACTGGCTCTGTCAATGCTCATGAACTCTGTAGTTCAGTTCAAAACAGTTTATTCAGTCCTGACTCAGACACTAGAGCCAGGAAGCATTCCTATTGATGTCTATAATATTCTGGTCACCATGTTAGAGGAGTCTTGGAAGTCACTTTTTTAATGTTTATATTTATTTGTTTTTATGTGTCTGACTTTTTCTGCCTGCATGCATATGCCACATGCACGCCTGCCAAGTCCCCTGGAACTGGAGATGGTTGTGAGCTGCCATGTGGGTGCTGGCCAGCAGACCCAGGCCCTCTGCAAGAACAAGTGCTCTTAGCTCCAGAAGTCATAACTTTTAATGGTGGCTATGACCCAGTGCCTCAGCTTCAGTGACTTCTGCTGTAAAATGCTATCGTGTGAATTCTTTTCCTTATACCTTTTCATCTGTTCAAAAATAAATGTACTTGATCTTTCCCCTTGACTAATTAGAATTAGTAGTTACCTAGAATCGGATTGCTTCGATTTGTTAGCTATGTTTTAAATATGGGTTTGTTTGTTTTTTTTGCCCTGTGATCTAGCAGTTCCTTCTCTCAGAATTTATCCTAGAAAGGTTACACATATAAAGTAGTGACATTGCTACTAGGGACTGGTGAGATGGCTCAGTAAGTAAAGATGCTTGCCACACAAGTCTGGGGATGGAGTTCAATCTGGAATCTGTATAAAAGTGGAAGAAGAGAAGTGACTCCACAGAATTTGTCTTCTGGCTTACAATTTCTAGAAATTAGAAATGGGCTATATCAGAGTATAAACCTTCAAAAAGATGACACTTTTATTGATGTCCATGATGTGCTTTTTGTTTCTTTTTGTGTTTTTGGAGACAGGGTTTTTCTGTGTAACAGCCCTGGCTGTCCTGAACTAACTCTGTAAACCAGGTCGGTCTCAAACTCAGAGATTGACCCTTCACTGCCTGCAGAGTGCTGGGATTAAAGGTGTACACCACCACACCCAGCTAGTTATGTTTCATTTTTATGTGTGAATTTCACTAATGTGCATTCAATCATGTGGGATCATCTACATTCTGTGGCATTTGTATGTATTACAGTAAGCCTCTACTGCCAGAATGTTGCTACTTTTGCCTCTTTGTTTGTTTGGATGGGTTTTGTTTTGAGATTTTTGAGACAAAGTTTCTTTCTGTAACAGTCATAGCTCTCCTGGAACTAGCTCTGTAGAACAGGCTGGCTTTGAACTCACTGAGATAGACCTGCCTCTGCCTCTCAAATGCTGGGATTAAAGGCATGCGCTACCACCATCTGGCTAGAATGTTGCTTCTTTAATGCTTACTAATCTCTTAAAGTTTCTTCCTTCATCTCCTTGTCAAAGACTATATTTAGGTATTTATATACTACTTACCAAATATATTCTTATATAGACATAACATATATACATATATATAAAACAGTGTTCTAGAAAAAAAATTTGATACAGAGCCTCAGTCTCCCATTGCTAGTTTATAGGCATACACCACACACTTGGCTATGTGTAATCAGACATGGATCTTTAACATCACTAGCAACTCACAAAGACTCAAAATGTTAATAATTATTATATTAATTAATTTTGATTTAAAAATATATATTCTTGGAGCTGGAGAGATGATTCAGTGAGCTCTGGCTACTGTTCCAGAGAACTCAGGTTCAATTCCCAGCACCCATATGGCAGCTCACAACTACTTGTAACTCGAGCTCCAAGTGATTCAACACCTCACACTGACATACATTCAGGCAAAACACAAATGCACATAAAATTAAAATAAATGACTTAAAATATTTTAAGTATACTATATTATGTGTATAAGTGGTATACTTTTCTCTTGCCACAAAGTTATGTTTTCTATTTAGCTTGATATTTGCATTTACTGCTTGCATAAAAACAGTTTTTCCTTTATCCATACAGTCCTCATCTGAAGATGAAGGCCAGACCAGACCACTGGACACAGCAAGAGAAGCAGAGGTACTTAAGTTAAGATGATTGGGATTTATTTATTTTAAGGTGACAATATTACTTGGAACTGGTGAGATGGCTCACCAGGTAGATGCTTGTCATACAAGCCTGGGGATGGAGTTCAATCCTTGGAATTTATATAAATGTGGAAGAAGAGAAATGACTCCACAAAAACTCTTCTAACTTCCAGAACACCATTCTATGCCATGGCATGTATAAACACACATACAATGATTATTTTATAAAAATGTATTGAGTATCATCTGGAGTGAAAGCAGTAATTTGGAAAGTTCAGAAGTGCTCATGTCATAGACAAAATTTAAAGAAGGGAACTCAAAGCCATTACCACAGTATAACTGCCCAGCATGCACCCTTGGGGTTGGGGAGCTCATGCTCTCAGGCGCAAGAACAGGGCTGGAAGATGAAGAGGTATTCATTCTCCCAGCATAGAGGACATAAGCTCAGGAGGCAGGTGAATCAAGGTCCCAAGGAAGAGGAAGACATGTAGTGAGACTATGTAGGTGGGAACCCAGTGATGTTCCCTGTGCAGTGCTAAAATAAAAAGCTGAGATTTTCTCCTAAAAGATAAAAGGTGGGCTACTGTGGTAAATTATAAAGAGAGGGATCATTTAAAAGCTCTCAGACTTGCTGGCATAGTGATGCACACCTTTAATGCCAAAACTGAGGAGGCCGAGGCAAGCTGAAGTCTTGAGTTCAAGGCCAGTCTGGTCTATATAGCAAGTCCCAGAACTATAGGGCTATGTAGAGACCCCAGTTTTTTGTTTGTTTGAAGAGGCTTGTGGGAGTTGTCTTAAACTATATAAGTGTGTGTGTTCAACATAAAGGAAGATAATCTGAATTTGGGAAATGCACCAGAAGATTCCTCAGCTATACAAAAGAGAGACATAATAATAGACTGACAGGACCTGGTGAGATAGGTGATTAGCAGCTCATGTAGGACATGCAGGGAAAAGAACTTTTGAGAGAAAAGGCCCCAAGAGTTTCTGTTTTGCCAAGTGAATTTGGGGACATTGCTGGAAGTATAAGCCAGGAAGTCCAAAGTCTGGGCTATGGTGTGAATCTCTGACAGGAGTGATTCAAAATTTTCAGCCAATCACTTGAGACTCTTCAGGGAGAGCATGAAAAAGGCTGAAGAATAGAACCTTGGAGAAGTTCAAAGTTGAATAATATATGAATCCCATGAAAGGATGGTTAGCAGAAATGGAGCAGGTTCAGCAAGATAGGATAGATAAGCCCAATGAAGGGCCCTTACAAGTGTCATTCATCACTGATGTCATCCATCATCAGAGCATCTCAGTAAAATAGTAGAGGCAAAGGATAGACCTTGGTAGGTCACACAACTTGAGGACACTGAGCTGTATAGAGGTGTTTTAAGATTAAACAGACTCACACCAAGCTTTAACTGAAGGAAGGAAAACTTGCGATATGAGGTCCAAATAAAGGAGATGGTACTTAAGTAGCCATGCCGTCTTCATGTGGATAGAGGAGCCAACATGGTCTTGTGTTTAGTGAAAGAATAGGAAAGGAAATGGACTAAGAAAAAGACCATTGAGTAGGGTTGTGTGGGCCAGGCTGAAATGGTAAATCAGTGTACATATTTTTCCTGTACTGCACACTCTTCAGCCCATGTGTGGGCTGCCAGGTGCTCAGACTGACTGCACTTGGAGCGCAGTTAGTACCCAAGTAAAAATGGAACTCTTGGTTCTTATCAATTGAAATGATGCATTTGGGAGGGGTGTATTTGGGAGGGGGTAGTTGTTTGGTTTTTGGTTGGTTGGTTTTTCAGAACAGGGTTTCTCTGTAACTGACTGTCCTGGAACTCAATTTGTAGATAGGCTGGCCTCGAACTCACTGAGATCCAGCTACCTCTCCCTCCCAAGTGCTGGGATTAAAGGCATGCGCCACCACCGCCCAGCAGATTGATAAATTCTTAAAAAGTTGTGTTGAAATTATGGAAATTCTGAGTCTTATTCCAAAAATAAAATTCTCTTATGACTTTGTTCTCTTGTGCAATACTGATGGCGTAGCCTTGGGGCTTGAGGAAGATCCAAGGAACTGCTGAAGCTGTAGATGTACTGAAACACTACCTTTGAAACAGGCATTACCATAGTCACTAAAAGCACTTAACGGTTCAGACAGTAACAAGCTTTTAGAACTTTGTCATCAGAGTAGTTGGCATATGAAACAAATTATGCAGATTTCATAAGCTGTCGTGTCATTACAAAGAAGTGTGGATTTATGGACACTTTTTTGGCCAGGATTTGAGAACATTTCTAAAAGAGTTCTTGGGAGACATAATCAAAATTATGACTGTAAGGTGACTAGGTGGAATGACTTTGCTTGTAAGCACAAGCCATCGTACTGACTTTTCCTTGGCACTGTCACGGTTTCGCAAGCTCAAATAATTAACTTTTTTCCCCCCTGTTGAAGCAGATTGCCCAAATAGAGCCAACAGTGCGTTTGGAGTCCAGCAGTCAGGACAGGCTCACAGCACTACAAGCAGTAACAAACTTTGGTGCTCCGGCTGAAGTCTTTGACTCTGAAGGTGAGTGTCTGAGACCACAGGTTGCTGGAAAGTGTCCAGCACAGGCAGTTAGACTTGCTGTCACGTCAACGCTAATTAATCTAATGCTTACTATAGAAAAATCTGGGCCAACCCGGTTTAGAGACTAGTAGAGAGTAGCTGAACTGTTAGTCTCAATTGGAGTAGAAGCTAACCATAGCAGAGCCTGGGACCATAACTCAAACACAGGCTGCGTTGTTTTCTTCAGTATTGTCTTCTTACCACACAGAGGCTGAGGTGTTCCAGAGGAAGCTTGATGAGACTACAAGATTGCTCAGGGAACTCCAGGAGGCACAGAACGAGCGGCTGAGCACCAGACCTCCTCCCAATATGATCTGTCTCTTGGGTCCTTCTTACAGAGAAATATACCTTGGTATGTTTGTCCCAGGGATGGGAAGGAGAGCAGGGCTGGGTGTTTGAAAGAAAGGCTTCCAGCAGGTGGCCAGACTGGAAAGTAACTGCAGTGCCTGCCACACCTTGGAGTAGTTCTGCATTTATACATTTATAGTTCTTTAGGGTTTTGTTTTTTTTTTTTAATTACCAGGGGTTAGGTAGATGGTTCATTCGGCAAAGTGTTTGCCGCGAAAACGCTTTGACCTGAGTTCAGATTCCCAGCACGTGAAGGTGCAGTGGCATGCATCCAGCCTTAATAAGAGGTGGAAATAGGCAGATCCCTGGAGCTCACTGACCAGTCCAGCCAAGCCAGTGTGCTTAAGGTTCAGTGAGAGACCATGTCTCAAAAAATAAGATGGACAGTAACTGAAGACGAGAACTCACATTGACTTTTAGATGTCATGCATGCACACGTCTAGGTGGCATACACTTAAAATTCCACCCCTTGGGGTGCTAAGGCAGAAGGATTTCTGTGAATCCAAGGCCAGCAATAGCTACATAGCAAGACTCTTTAAAAATTTTCTAAAAGGCCAGGCCTTGGTGCACATACCTTTAAACCCAGCACTCAGGAGGCAGAGACAGGAGGATCAGAGTTCGAGGCCAGCCTGGTCTACAGAGTGAGTTCCAGGACAACCAGGCTACACAGAGAAATCCTGTCTGGGGTAGGGGGTGCAAACAAAACTCTAAAGGAACCACTTTGGTACCTTGAGCTTTTTCTCCCCATTTTTCCTAGCTGAACAAGTGACCAATAACCTTAAAGAACTCACACAGCAAGTGACCCCGGGTGATGTTGTGAGCATACATGGAGTCCGTAAAGCAATGGGAATTTCTGTTCCTTCCCCTGTCATGGGAAACAGCTTCGTAGATTTGACAGAAGGTAGGTGCCTGTTTCTGTGGGTGGGAGATTTTTAAGAAAAGGAAACTCGTCCCTTTTTAAGATGACTTAAGAACCCTTGTCTGGTTTGATTTTGTTTCGTGTAATTTGAGATTAGCATACAAAGTAATGGGTTTTTATCATGGCATCTTTCCGTTTTCATCTTTCAGTTTTCTTTCCATATTGTTTAAAGAATTAATAGCTCTGATACATTTTGTCAAAAAGCTGTTGCAATGACTTAATGCCAGGCTTCTCCCTAGCTGTAACTGTGACATGGAGGGCTGGTAAGCAGTGCCTCTACTGAACACTAGCTTCTAGTTCGTAACCCATTGGGACAAAATGCTAAGTGCTGTCTTCCTCCTTCAGAGTGTGAAGAGCCTAAGGAGACCTGTGCTGCTGAGTGTGGGCCTGACGGGAGCTGAAGCTAGCCTGGTATTTGGTTATATTATGTACATATTTTTTTCATTCTGAACTTGGAGGTGCTTTTCAGAAGATATTAACTATTTGTAAATTGTGTTTTAATTAAGCTTTGGAACAGTTCCTTTCAGTGTTCCAGAGACTGGACTTATATTAGGAAATAAAACTGAACCTGGAACTGTGCAGTGCTGGCGTGACAGCCGAGTTGCCCTTTGACTTGGTCTGATGTGGGCCTAAGGATAGACGCCTAGAACACACACTAGCCTTTTTCATGATCATCTTCCAAAGGAGTGGCTCCTCAAAATAAATTACCCATTTTTCACATTTTCCACTCTCATTAAAAAATTACAAGCAGGTAATTACAAGCTCTGGTAAGATCTGTCTTAGAGTTCATCTGAATGACATTCCAAGAATCTTGTGAGCAGGCCATCCTGGTAGCCTTTCAGACTGCCACTAGCACTGTTTGATTTAACTGAGCAAACCCAGCTTTATTATTGCTGCTGCTACTATTGGATATGTGATATATACACATCGGGCACATGCACGCATGCCATGGTGCATGTGTAGAGGTCAGAGGGCAACTTTTCGGAGTTGTATTTCTGCTTCTGTGGTTACTAGGGATTAAATTTAGGTCACCAGACAAAATGCCTTTTTACTCACTGGACCATCGCACTGGCCCAGGACCCAGCTTTGTAAACACAAAACACAGTTCTGTCCAGTGAGGTTTTCTAGCATCATACCATGAAAGTGAACTCTCTCAAGGTAATGTTAAAGTTTCCTGGTATGTTTCTGCCCTCTGTGTACCTGATGGGAATGGTTTCCTCATTTGTGGTTATTGAGTACTACATCTGCCCCCACATACAAAAAGAAAACAGTGGGCTAGGAGATTCATGGTGATAAAATGTCTAGTGTATTTTTTTTTTAGTTATTTGGAGCTATAGCAAAAGGACACACAAATAAGATGAACCAAACCACTTTTAGATACATTAGAGTCTAGAACTTAAAGGAGAGCTTGCTTCTGCTCAGTTTCTCCAAGGCCACCTGTGCCCTTGAACCATTTCCCTTTATCTGAAATAACAAAGGTCAAGTGACCAAGCAGATTTTAAGTAGGAAACCATCAGATATGTCCCCTTCTATTACACGTCACTGGGCTGAGATGAATGATTTTTCTAAATCTGTGTCAAGATATAACCTGTTTAAACAGCAAGCTGTGTATGGTAGCACATACTTACAATCCCAGTACTTGGCGGACTGAGAAAAGATTGCCATGAATCTGAGTCTGGTTGGGATACATACTGAGACCCTGCCTCAAAAAGGAAAAAAAAAAAAGGTGGAGATGTGGGCACTGGAGAGATGACTTGGCAGTTAAGAGCACATACTGTTCTTCAGGGGACTGGAATCAGGTACTCAGCATCCTCATTGGGTAGCTCAAAAACACCTGTAACTTCAGCTCCAAAGAACCTCATACCTCTGGCCTCTGCAAGCACCGGCACTGTATGTACATACCCACATGCACACATACATATTTTAAAATAAATAGAATGTCAGTGTGGACATAACCTAGTCTAGTAAACAGACATAACCTCTTTGCCTGTCTGCAAAAATATAGACCAGAAGATACACCCATTTTTCTTGATTTAAAATCAATATTAAGCCAGAACAAGAACAGTAAAGGAAAGCGGATTCTCTCAAATTCTGGGAGCCAGGAATGGTGGTACACCTGCTTTTAATCCCGGTACTCAGGAGGCAGAAGCAGATGGATCTCTGTAAATTCAAGGCCAGCCTGGTCTACAGAGTGAGTTCCATGCAGCCACAGCTACACAGAGAAACTATCTAAAAAAAAAAAAAGAAAAGAAAGAAGAAATTATAGTGTGACTCTTGTAGATTATTATGCTAATAGAATAAAAAAATCAACTTAAGTGTTAATCAAGTCTTTAGATTTTGATTTTAGTCTCTAAAATAGAGTTTAGGGGCTGAAGGGTATGAGTCTGTTGGTAGAGTGCTTGAAGGCTAGCAATTCTGAGCCCCTAGCACCGCATAAATTGGCCACAATGAGCTACAAGTGAAGTGTGGCTCAGTGAGTAAAGTGCTTGTGCAAGCTTGACCACTTGAGTTTGGATCCCCAGAACCCACATTCTGATCCAGTGGTGTGTATGTCTATAATCTGCACTCCTATAGGAAGATGGAAGCCAGGGATTAAGGACTCCTGGACGTTCATAGGGCAGCTAGCATGAAGCTAGCCAATGAGAAAACATAAAAACCCTTTCTCAAGGTAGAAGGTGAAGACCAATACCCAGGGTTGTCTTCTGATCTCCACAGATGTAGCCCTGCATACACATGAACATGCATACGTACACAAAAAGAAAAACTGGCTTAGTGGCACATGTCTATAATCCTAGCACTCTAGAAGTAGACACAGAAAGATTAGGAGTGGAAGGTTTGAGGACAGTCTGAGTTATATGAAACCTTGCCTCGGATATATATATATATTTAGACAATAACCCATAATTCACCAGTAGATCTATTTGCCACAGGTCAGTTCCTGAAAACTCAGAAATACCTTAATTCAAAACACCTTAGGACATTGAGGTTTTTGTTTTGTTTTTGAAGGACATTCAGGTTTTTAGTTATTGGCTGAACATATAAAAGAGCCAGGCACTGATTTCTGAAACTGAAACATTGAGACAGATGTTACAGTAAAGCTATAAATAGTACACATACAGAACACACCATAGTTATTTGCCTGCGCCTGCTCAAAGCACTGACCTGTTATCCATGAAGTACACAGTAATCATCTTTTGTCGGGGAGTGTCCTTCAGTAAGCCAGAACAGGGTATTACTTTCTGTAGTTAGTGAGGGCCACCTTAGTGGATCCCTGAAATGAATCCTTGAACCACAGAAGGGTTTAAAAAAAAAAGTTCCTAAGATAAAATAAGACACTTGTGAAGAAATTACTTGGAAATTCAAAAACAAGTATGTGCATAACTCCCAAGTGTTTTGTCAGTTACACTCCTAAGACCTGAACAGTAGTAACTTAATACTCCTAGCCCAGTGCTTCAGTTGAAGATGGGTGAACAGTTGCCAGCTGTTTTAAAACTCAAGCTAGGATTTCTGTTGAAGGGGGAAATTATTGGATGTTGGAAGAGTAGAAGTGTGTCAGCTTCAGGGAGGCTCATTCCTGCTCCCTGTGAACTGCATTGTGGCATTTGCAGGAACCTTCTTAGCCCCAGGGGAGAGCCTTGCTGGGAAGCCCTGACCACTGCTGGATTCCTTTGTGCAGACTAGAATCAGCCCCTCTTCCCTGGGCTGATAAAGCTCCACAGGACACAGTTCTGGTAGGTAGGTCCTGTCCCCTTCCCTCTGCATCCCTGACTACTCATCTTGAACCGAAGTCCCAGGTAAACCTGGCTGGTCAGGCACCCTGCCTACAGCACATACATCATTTGCAGACTCCTGTGTGCATGATGTTCTGTGCTTAGTAGGTTCCTTGGTGACGTCTAAGAATGCCATGACTTAGTGAAGTTCTGTGGCAATGAAGTCACTTTCCAAAAGGAGTGGGATGTTGGTCATCACTCAGCTTGAGTGCTCTGGAGCTAAAGCACAGTAAGATGCCATCACACAGAGCTGAATTTGCCTTGACTCGTGAGTGAGAGCAACTTGGCATTTGTTTAGGCGCTCAATTTCACACATGTTCCTGCCAGGTAGATCACAGTTGCAGCTCAGCAGTCAGCTCAGAAGACTAGAGAAAGGGCAAGAGGTACACAGGCTGTCTAAGCCCTCTCCACACAGGCTTTCCCACGGGAAAAAAAAAAAAAAAAGCTGGCCATGGTAGTGCACATCTATTCGAAACACTCAGGAACTGAGGCAGGAGAGTTCAAAGTTGAGGCCAGCCTTGGCTGACTCTGTCTCTAAAAAAATAAAGTGCAGACAGAAGAACTGAAACATTACACCTCATTTCTAGACTTTCAGCTTCCTGAACCTTGTCCCAGTAGACTTATTCCAAAAATGCTGGACAGATCCAAGGTTTTGCTGCTCCTTGTGTGAGCCCCCTCTCAGAACTCCACCCTACAGCCAAGCTAATCCTATGAACTGACACTGAACAGCAGTCCTGTTTACATGTAGTCAGTGGCTGAGAAGAGAAAATATACTAGAAAGGAGATTGTTGCCTAGCATCTAAGAGTTGGTAGCAAAGATAGAACTTCCACTAATGACGTCCATTTCAGACAGAAATGAGGTGGTAAAGAGTGACAGTCAATTGAGACTACCTGCCAATATGCCCACTGTTTAACTCCATTTGCCAGAATGCCTGTATGAGAGGTTAGCATCCCATGGTGGGTACCAATGAGAAGAGGGAGGCTGAGCCTCCTGGAACCAGGAGTTCTTTACCCGGTATATGCTGTTCACTGGCTACCAAGGTGGTGTCAGGCTTGGTCATGCATTAAGGTCTCTTCCGACATCCTGGGAAAAGCACAGCCCACAGTAGACCAGTGATCTAGCTAGCTGGGAATTGCACAGACTGAAGCACAGAGGTTCTGGACAACGTAGCTGCTTCAAACAAAATCTGATGCATGTGTCAGAGCCATCCATCCTGTAGTGCAAGTCCAAAGAAGCCACACAGCCATCTGCAGCTGGCATTGGGGCTGCATTCTTGGCTCCCTCAGGAAAGGAGACAGACTACCAGACACCTCAGTTCAGCCCCAGGCCTTGAAACTTGGCAGTGTCTGTACACACAAAGTAAGTCCGCAGCTCTCCTTTGCCTTTGACGTTGATCAGCCCTCGGCACTCACAGGAATATCCTAGTCCCTGGAGGATGGTGCATGTCTCTTCTGTAACCTGGAATGAAAAAGAGTAGTGTCTGTCTATTGTCTATTCCTAACAGTGATGGCCAGTGCCACACAGCCCAGTGAGAGATGGGCCATGTCCTAGAGCAGGATACCTCCTCAGGACATGTCTCTTCCCCAAGTGGATGCTTCTCAGTGGACTTTTACCTGAATTTTCCCAAGCTCTCCAGTGCTCTCCATTCGGCTGGCAACATTGACTGTGTTTCCCCAGATGTCATACTGAGGCTTGCGTGCTCCAATCACTCCAGCAATCACAGGGCCGTGGTTTATACCTTAGGATGGTTTACAGTTAGCCATTTATAGTAACACTGAGGGAGCCCACAGAAAGGCTAACAGGACAACGGGTGCAAGTTCCCTTGAAACTGTTCTCTGTAGGTTGTGCCCCTGTGGTATGAAAGGCCCCAACTGTCTCTTGTCCATACTCCTAAACTCATTAGCTCTTCCCTAGTATCTGCTAATTTCTCTTTTTAAAAAGTGTAGCCCTGGCTGTCCTGAAACTAGTAGATCAGGCTGGCCTCGAACTCACAGAGATCCACCTGCCTTGGACTCCCAAGTGCTGGGATCAAAGGCGTGCACCACCATTGCCCAGCAAATAAATGGGCTTTAAGTGCCTACCTGTAAAACTGATTATGGTTGGTTAGGCTTAATAAATCTGTTTTCTGTATTTTAAGATTATTTGCAGCCATGATATTTGGCCCTGCTTTTTTGTTGTTGTTGTTGTTTGTTTTGTTTTTCGAGGTAGGGTTTTCTCTGTAGCTTTGAAGCCTGTCCTGGAACTAGCTCTTGTAGACCAGGCTGACCTCAAACTCAGAGATCCGCCTGCCTCTGCCTCCCAAGTCATGGGACTCAGTGCATGCGCCACCACCACCCAGAGGCTCTGAATTTATAGTTATATATTATTAAATTTTTCAAAGGTTGGTGGCTGCCAAGGTGGCTTATCAGGTAAAGATGCCACCAAGTCTGGTGATCTGAGTTGAATTCCCAGAACCCACACAGTGGAAAGAGAACCAGCTCTTCTAAGTTATCTCTGATCTTCACATGTGCACTGTGGTGTGTCACACACTAAATGTAATTTTAAATTTACTAATAAAAAGAGGTCGAAGAGATAGCTCAGTTTGTCACACAAACATTGGGGACGTGAGTTGGATCCCCAGCACCCCGTGTAGAGAGAGTGATGACACCTGTAATCCTCATGTTGGGGATGTGGACACAGGCAGATCTCGAGTCACTGGTGGGCCAGCCAGCCTCACCTCATTAGCAAATCCCAGATCCCAGGGAGACAGTCAGGAAATAGGATAGTCAGCTGCCGAGGTTGACCTCTGGCCTCCATACATACATGCACCCATGCACAAATACACATTTTTCATGAGCATATGCAAGGGAGGTCAATGTTAACACCAGAAGGTCTGCTGGAACCTCATAGCAGAGGGCCCATGACACCCTCCAATCAAGAGGGTATGCACAAGGCTAATCTGCCCGTTTGTAAGCCTCACCAACTCGAAGGCGAAAGGAATTGAAGGAGTGCCTGTTGATTCCGTCCAGCTTGCTCATCAGGGCCATGCTGAATTCCACCAAGACACCGATGTGCACGTGCTTCCGCTCTAGGTCCTGCAGGACATGGATGGCATACCTACTCTACAGCCTTAACTGAGGGCACACACATCCCGTGGGGATAGGGTTCCTGTTCCCACCAGAGATCCCCAACACACCCTTTAGTAAGGTGCTAGGACTAGGGATACAGGCCTGGAGTACCTGGTTCTCGTGTCCTGAGGGGACACTGAGCCCTGCTGCGGCCATGTAGGTGCTGCCAATGGTCTTGATCTTCTCCACACCACTGAACTTGGGCTTCAGCAGCAGCTACACAACAAAAAGAAGCCACTGTAGCCTTGGTGCTGAGAAAAGGAAGAGAGGACCCACCTTCCCCTGATGTGCAGTGCAAACACGTCTCGTGTATATCGTTGTCCATCTGTGCTCATGACTGCAGGTGAGGACACAGCTCCATCACCTCATCCCTTCCCTTCTCTGCACTCTGATCCTTCTAAGAGCAACCTACCCAGCATAATTTTCTCAGAGGTGGGTGAGTGTCCTCCACAAACCAGCCTGGGTCAGAGTTTTTCTGGAAGGACCTAACCTGTTGGCACCTGTCCAGTAGAGATTTAATAAATGTTTCCTTACTTGATTAAAGAAAATGTGTCTCGATATTTAATGTATATAGTTTCAGCCCGTTGACCTCGTGTTTTGTTTGACTACTGTTTTCTCTTACAGGACTAAGGATCGAGCCAGGGCCTCTCATAGTTAAGCTTACATCTCCACCCTGCCTTGCCACTACAAAGGTGACAGGCTGTACACCCCAACCCCTGTGCATACTAGCCAGGTTGTACCTCGTCAAAATCAGCAATGATCTCATTCAACAGGCGCAGGCACTCCAACCCTTCTTTGTTGACATCACACTCAGTGTAGAACACTTTGAAGTCCGGAACGGATGCAAACATGACACAGACACAGTCATAAGACTGATGGTACCAGTCCTGCAGCAGGGCAGGAGAGAAACAGGACCCTAAGACCACTGACCCAGGGGCTCAGGGGCTCAGGTGCTGGTGGGGAGGGCCAGGCCAAGCCGGTTGGCTGTGTGAGCTGTGACAACTTGAATGCAGCTAAGGCAGGAATCCAGTCAGGAGGTGACCTTACAGTGAGCTGTCTCTGGACCTGTTTCCTGTGACAGAAAGGCTCTGCACCTCATGGAAGTACAGATTCTTAACGATACAGAACATCTAGATGACAGACAACTCAGTATGTTTGACCCTCATAATCTGTTCCCCAGGGTGGAAGTCAAGGCCAGGGAGGCATGTTACCCACAGCCCCTGGTGGACATAGAGCCCTGACTTGACTGCAAGCCTGCCTTTGCATCTAGCATGCCCCAGGGGTACTGCTGAGTAGCCCAGTCTGCCCACAGACTCCTAGAGCACCCCGCCTTCACACACCTCAGCTGCCTTGTCTCCAATGAAGTGGGCAGCCACATGCGCTGGCAGCACATTTTCTAGGAGGAGGCGGTTCACATTCTCCATTGTTTCAAACTCCTCATGTTCCTTCTTGAACTTCTTCTTCCACAGACAGTCCAAGCGGCAGTAATAGTCAATCTGCAAACCAGGGAGCCAGTGCCACAGCTGTCACACCTGACACCACCCAGGGCTGGGATCTAGGGTACTGGACCAGCCTACCTACAAGTGCTACCCACCCTGCTCAGCCCTGTGCAGAACAAGACCAGCACCTCCATGGCAGGCCTCTGCCGTGCTGGTTCTCAGACCCTGCTCTCTGCACCGACAGTCTGCTCAGCAGAAGCTGGACAAGGAGTCTACACACCTGTCTAGACAGCAAGATGAGGGTGGCATAGAACAGGACCAGGTAGAAGTTGATCATGGTCTTCAGGTCTCTCTCTAAGCATCTGCTGGGGAAGGGGGCTGTCACCTGAGCCCCTGGAGCAAGGGTGTGGTTGTGCATGCTTCGTGCAGCAGGCAGGGGTGGAGGTGTCCTAAAGGGGGTAGGGAGTGAACAGTTGCTCTTGAACTTAAGGGGGACTTGTGGATCGCTCCAAAAGGCCCATCTGCTGAGTGAGGAGCCGCAACGGCGGCTGTGGATTAGCATAAGGACCTGGCCAGAGTAAGGCAGACAATTTTTCTAGGTCCTCAATCCAAAGCCAAAACCTTGAAGGCTGCAGGGCGCTCTTCAACCCACAGGAGTGTGCACTACCCAGAAGACACCAGGCATCTCCACTTCTGACACTGGTGATCTGGCCACAGGTCGGACTTAACTGGCTCATGGCTCCCATCTCACACTGCGACAGGCCCAGAAAGAGGAGAAGCCTAATTGCCAGGACCTCCCCCAAGAGCCTATTAGTAAGCCATACACCCAGCTCACTGCTGGAGACCTGGAGCCTGGACCAGTCACGGTGCCTCTGGAAAGCAGAAATCCATTTGTCCACAGTATGGTTCATTAGTACCATGGACAGAGATGCGCCATGCTCTGGCCAAGCGCTAGGTTGAAACAAACCAACTTACAGTAGTGGGCTACAGAGACACCAGCAAGTAGGGCCCCACCTATGTGTGCTGTTGGTGTCGGTGCTGTTGCCTGGGACGTGCCAGCACGGGGAGAGGTTGAAGAGCAGCAGGTAAGCCACCAAGGCCACTGTCAGCAGCATGGCCTTCACTTCCAGGCTTATCCGCAGGAAGACGGAGCACGAAATGAAGCCCAGGATGCAGCTGCAGGTGTAGTACTGCAGGTGGGGACAATGTCCTGTGTCAGTCACCAGGAGGCATGCCTGGAACAGTCCCCTCCTGCTGAGGAGCTCCATGGCCGGGCGTCTGTACCATCCTTGGTCCTCAGCTTCCCTTTTCAGCAGATCAGCAAGGGCACTGCATAGCACTGGTGTAAGGTCAGCCCTAGTCTCCCCACGTCTCATGACCTCTACTCTTGACTTGGGCCTCTCCAGGTTTATGTCCGCTGTCCTGGGCCCAGCCCTTTATTCCTTTAAGGCTTCAATTAACCTCTGATGCAGAGATTCTGACTGCACAGGGAGAATGACCCAAAGACACCCTCTAGTGCAACTGATGCTGGCCTGCAGTCCCTGCCCACCCCAAGGCTTACATCAAGAAGCAGTAACCCAGTATTCTGTTTCCCTGGCACTGGGGTAGTAGGCAGGAAACAGTCTTGGCTGCCTGAACCTGGCCTTCTCCACTTAGACTGGGAGACACTGGGTTTCTTCTTCCTCTCCAAGGCCTTAAGATTCAGACCTTCAAACCATGAGCTGTGCTCTGGCCAGAGTGGTCCAGCAGCACGAGAGGCCTGGCCAGGGGCTGGGTGGTGCCGGGAGCCAGGATGAGCATACTCACCGGGAGGAGCTCACACAGGGTCCCAACTCCAGTTCTTGCAGCCAGCGGACTCGTCTCGTTGCTTCCAGGCTGCCCTGGGCCTGGGTTAAGCATCAGTGGCTGAGGGGAGACAGGTTGCCATTAGAGTAGATCCACGGATGAAGAGCTGCCAGGCCCAAGGCGGGTGACAACTGTAGGAACCAAAGGTGCCCTGATGCTGGGTGCTAGGCTCTCAGCTGAGCCCAGCAAGCGGCTGTGTCCACAGCACCCTCCAGGTATGAAGTACCTGGGGTGGGGAGAGCCCAGAACAGGACGTGTTGAGAGCAGCAGCCCAGGGAAAGCATGAGAAAAGGCTAGGACTGGCCCCTCAAGAGCCCCCTGATCCTGGACTCAGAAAGGCATGAGAGTGCACTCCCAAAACAGCAGCCTACAGTGTAGGAACAGTGTGGAGGAGCCTCTTTTCTAAAGGAAAGAGCTAGCGTAAGGCAGGGCTGTGGGTTCCTACAGGCTGCTTGGCAACTACCCACATGGGACTTGGACCAGAGGGCAAGTCTTATCCCTTGCTAAGGAAAGAGTCCAAAAGAGTGAGGAGGAGGAGCTGGCAGTCAGCACGTATCTGTAGCGTTTCTGGGTGCCTCAAGCCCTCCCTTGAAGGGGTGAAGAGCTCTAAACCTGGCCTGGGGACCCCACAGAGCACTGCAGAGCTATGGAGGGGTCACCCCAGATGGAACTGCTCAAGCAACAAGAGTGGGATTCTAGAATCTGGGTGCCCCAGGTCTAAGATGGTTCCTTTCCTGATGTGGGATTCCCCTCTGTATGCTGTGAATAGGTTTTATTACCATTGGTAAATAAAGAAGCTACTTTGGGCCTATGGCAGGGCAGAATAGAGCAAGGCAGGAATTGCAAGCAGAGATAGAGGAGAAAAGAAGGTGGAGTCAGGGAGAGAACACGTAGCTGCCAAAGGAGACAGACTCCGAACCTTACCTGGTAAGCCACGGCCTCATGGCAATACACAGAATAGAATTGGTTTAACTTAGCTAGCTAGGAATATGCCTAAGCTATTGGCCAAGCAGTGCTGTGATTAATATAGTTTCTGTGGATTATTCGGGTCTGAGCAATCAGGAAACGAATGAGCAGTCTCCACCTACACGTTCCCCTGGCCTGATCCCATAACTCACCATGTTGATGATAGCAACAGTCAGTAGGCTGCCAACAGTCAGCACGACCAGGGACAGCCTGAGCAGGGGCTGCGTCTCCACACTCTCCGAGATGGCCTGGAGTGTACCTCGGGCTGGAAGGCACCTCTATGGAGAGGACAAGGCATGCAAACAGCAGCTGTGATGAAGGACAGCCCTACTCAGGAGGGTGGATGGCCCTAACCAGCCTGGGAGGCTAAGGACTTGGGAGCAGTCTGCAGGGACTCAGTTCTCCTGGGGTAAGATGGGCACGCAACCATTGCCCAACTGCTGGTGAGGGAGAAGCCACAGGGATGAGAACAAATGCACTGGATTCAGAGATCCACTCACCGAGAGCTCAGTAGCGAAGCAGAGACTTAGCACCAGCCCCAGCAGGCAGGCCACAAGTCCAAAGGACACACCCAGAGTGGCCATCCTGGAAAGGAGGGAAAACGTTGAGTCCAGGTTCCCTCCACCAGTCCGTTCTCCAGTTCACAGTCAACCTGTCCCTCCCCAATGGATATTCTGCACCCAGCAAAGGAGACCTTGAAGAATGACTCCAAATGTCCCACAAACAATAATCAAAGATCAAGGTTGTCATCAGGTCCCCCTGGAGTCCAAGTTTATAAGAGGTGAGCACATCGTGAGCCTCTAGAACCTTGTCTGCCATGAAAACACGAAAGCAGCTGTATAGGGGGCTAGAGAGATGGCTTGGGAGTTAGGAACACTTGTGGTCTTGCGAAAGGATACAGGTTCAATTCCCAGCATCCACATGGCGGTTCCCCACCACCTATAACTCCAATCCAGGGGTTCAGACATCTTCATCTCACAGCCTCGGGCACCAAGCACATGTTGTACAAATGCATACATGTAGGCAAAACTCAAAAAAACACAATTAAAAAAAATATTTTTTTGGTTTTTCAAGACAGGGTTTCTCTACAGCTTTAGAGCCTGTTCTGAAACTTCCTCTGTAGACCAGGCTGGCCTTGAATTCAACAGAGATCCGCCTGCCTCTGCCTTCTGAGTGCTGGGATTAAAGGTGTGTGCCACCACCTGACTACAATAAAGAGACATTTAAGCATTCATGTATTTTTATTTAGCTTGGTTTGTTTGCTTTCGGTCTTCTTGTTTTGATTTTTCAAGACAGGATTTCTCTCTGTAGCCCTAGCTGTCCTAGAACTCACTCTGTAGGCCAGGCTGGCCTCGAACTCACAGAGATCTGCCTGCTTCTGCCTCTGGAGTTCTGAGATTAAAGGCATGCGCCACCACCATCTGGCCTTAGTTTGGTTTTGATACAGGGTCTTACAGCTCTGGCTGACCTGGAACTTACTATATAGACCAGTGTGGTCTCAAACTTGTAGCGATCCTCATGTCTCTGCCACTGAGTGCTGTGGAACCACAGGCCTGGGTCACCATACGTGGTATTTAGCTCGTGTGTGTGTGTGTGTGTGTGTGTGTGTGTGTGTGTGTGTGTGTGTGTGTGAGAGAGAGAGAGAGAGAGAGAGAGAGAGAGAGAGAGAGAGAGAGAGAGAGAGACACCTACATGTCATAACATGCATGTGGAGGTTAGAGAATAACTCTGGAGTCAGCAGGGATCAAACTCGAGCTGTCAGGCTTGCTGGCAGGTGCCTTTATCTGCTGAGTCATCTCACTAGCCCTGTGTAGTCTGTCAAACACATCCACAAACACAAGGCCAGTCATGCTTTAACTGCCTTCTGGAAGCTATCTGTGACTAAGCTTTGGTCCTCCTGGCCTCTCATCTCTGTCCATGCCAGCAGGACCCCAGAACATGAAGTAGAATCTCAGGGTTCTTGGGTCCAGGCTGGGTGCCACGATCTCTGTAAATCTCACCTATCCACGTGAAAAGGAAAAATGACAGTGTCCACTGTCTCCAGAGGCTAGACCACACAGACAACAGGACTCAGCAGCAGGTGGGAGTCTGGGTCAGTTTTGCTCCCAGTCACAAGGAAGGGCCAGTAACTCCAGCTCTGGGGCTATAACCCCTGCTCCAGTGGGGGGAGGGGCGGGGAGATGCAGAGCAGAAGTCACTGGTCCCTTCCAGTTAGCCATGAAGCACCCTGTCAGTTTCTGCTGGGTCCTGCCAAGGTCACCAGCCTTCTGGCTGGTCCCCAGTGGGCTTGCTCTCCTCTCCACCACAGACTGACCTGGGCATCACGAGAAGATGGACAAACAGGATGCAGACGAAGACAAGGCTGGCACAGGCAAAGTCGTAGCGAGCACGGGGGATGGGCACCAGGCGGTACTGGGTGGAGGAGAGGTGACAAGACCGTGAGAGACGGCAGCCAGAAGAGTCCCTATGATGGCCATTCCAAGTTCATATCCTAAAATAAGATGTGTGGCGCCACTGCAGGAGCCCGGGGTTGTGGTACTCCACAGTCATTGGCCCGCCAACACTATACAGTTCCTCTCTGCATGGGCAATACTTAACACCCAGCAAGGCTTTTGTTTTCATTTCTCGGGCCCCACGCGGGCAACAAACTCCTGCTCCTGGGGCCGTTTGTCAGTCGGCCTGACCTCACCCCTCACAAAGGAGTATTATCTGGGTCCTAGCCCCTGGACACACAGGTAGGGATCCCTGTGTCTACTCTGTGACCACACCATCATGCTCCCATGGTAGAGGAGCAACCAAGACTCGGGCCATGTGACCCACAGCCAAGGGAAGCCCCCTCCGCTTTCTTCCCAGTAACTTTACTCAGATCCCCAGGGAGAAGATTCCTCCCCTCATATTGGACACATGAGGCCATGAAGCTAAGGACAACCTGCTTCAACACCTGTGAGCTGCAGGCTCCTGTCTAAACTGGATCTGGCACCTGCCTGGAGAAAAGGTAAAGTCGATCCTGATATGGACCCAAGACCGGCAGGGAGCCACGAGTTGCTCTAGACCTATGGAGCCATAGGGTATAAAGTGTGTCACAGCAGTCAGGCAGGAGGTGCCACAGGTATGCAACCAGGAGACTGGATTTGGGATAGCATCCTCCTGAAAATCTTAAGCACTCACTTGCCCCAAACCTCAGGGACAAATCTCTTGGGTGGTGTCAGGTAAAGGGGGGAGGCCAACGGGAATGGCCACAAATGAGACTGCGCAGAATCCCGTCTACCCAGCAGTCAGTTCAGAGCGCCCCATGGGTCTCCCCACCCTGTGCCGTTTGCTGGACCCGGCAGTCCATGCCCCACCCACCAGGTTCTGTGGTACCTGCCCGAATCTCACCTCCCGCTCAAAGCCCTTCTCCAGGAAGATGGGACCAAAGGTGTGGAAGTCATCAGACTTGGAGCAGCAAGGCCTGGGGGAACAGCAGCACAAAGTCCGCAGGGCGGGAGAGGGCCACACTCTTGGCGACAACCCCGGGGCAAGGGAAGGAGCTACAGGCCACAGCCAGGGCTCAATGTCTAGCAGAGGGACCAGCCCTGCCTTGGGAGGGAGAGGAGGGTAGAGATCACAGGCCTCACCTGGTGGAGCTGAGCCCCTCGATGGCCGAGAGCATCTCGTCATCACAGTCGTCATCCAAGCGCCCCTTGGGGGAGGCACTCCTACAATTAGAGCCGCAGCTACATCACTCCAGGGGCCCACCTGGCCAGAGGCTAGGCTATGGATGCTGGACTTGCCAGTAGGATTACTGGTATCTGGTGGGGTCCCTGAGTTCATAAAAGGGGTTAAGGGAAGAGCCAGCAGCCCAGTAAAAAAAAGCAGAGGACACATCCCTAACCCCTAGACCAAGGCCACCTTGGCTAGGGCGAAGATCAGCACAGAAGCCAGAGAACACACACAGCAACCCGCTGCCCCTGCCCTAGGGTAGCACACAGCAGTCAAAGAGCCTGGGACCTCGGGGTCCTGTACCCAGAGAAGACAAACCTGAGCCCTGGCAAACCCGTGGAGGCTTGGGCTGGGCCTGGAGGGGCTGTCCCAGATAGAGACTGGTCGGGGCACCTGCCTGCAAGGAGGAGCCTGGCAAAGCACCGGCCGTAAGCAGCGTGCAGGAGGGCAGTGCACCTACCTGGCAAGGGCACGGTGTCGGCGCAGTGAAGAGGCCTGAAAGGGGCAAGGAAGAGAAGGTAAGCACTCCCTGAACACTGAATCTCATCCCCCGTGGGTCTGGCTTTCTTTCCTCAGACTGGAAAAGGACCAGGAGATTCAAGGATATTATATTCCAAGGCCCCATTGGAGCCTTCTTCAAATACTTCCTCCTGTCCAGAAGGGAGGCTTGACAGAGACTACCCACAATGCAGCTAGAGAAGGGCGGGATAGAGCCTTTTGCTCCCTGTCCCTTCTCCGAGGGCTCCTGACTCAGCAACCAGATGGGAGGGGACCTACCTTTGACCTCCGTCCATTGGAAATGGGGGTCTCGCTGCTCACACTCTCCCGGTGGTTGAGGTGTGCAAAGGGCCGCGCTGCACCCCAGGACTCGAGATAGCGGGTTACACGCACTGAAGCCCGCATCTTCAGGGTCGCATCCCCCTTGGGCTTGGGGAGGTGATGGCTGGGTGGGGGTGGCTGCTGGCTCTGCAAACACAGACATGACCTGTCCTGCCTGCTCCCCTCTCAACCATCCCTGGCATGCACGCGAGCACGCCTGGAGCACTGGCTGGTCTGCTAAAGGGGAAAGTATTAAGTTTCTGAGCCTCTTCTTGAAGCGTGGGGTGCCCTGGGGACCAGCTGAAGCCCCAAGTCAGGAAGAGGCTGATGGCCGCACAGCTCAGGTTCAGCCACCCTCGAGGAAGGGTAAGCGGGAGCCCTGCCCCGCCCACCCACATGTGGTTCACACATGCTCCTTCCGGTGAGAGCAATGAGAGGAAGATGTGTGTTGGCCTGAACTCAAGAGACACAGCTACTAAAAGCGCCAGCCCACTCCACACCCAGCTCAGCACCAGGCCCATCTGCCACACACTTGCTGGGCCCAGCACCATCCTGGGGCCTCAGTGGTTTACCCAGGCCCAGGGAGGGTCCAGCTCTGCCTCCTGTCCCAGTGAAACAGAGCCCTAAGGCCCCCTTAACACATGCCTGGGCCTTTGCCAGTCAGGGCGGCCAGGTATGGCTGGAAGCAAGAGAGGAAAAGAAAGCCCCAAGATCATCAGACAAGCTTAGGCTACCTTGTGTCTGCTGAGGCTCTTCCCTCCCTCGCCCCCCCACATCTCAGACACTCCCTCCAGAGCCCTTCTCCTCAGACTTGCCAACACCAACAGGCAGCAGCCTTCCTACAGCCCCAGACCTGGCCAAAGCACAGTGACAAATTTACTGGAAACTTCCAGAGTCTCTGAGCATAGAAACCTCTTTAAACCCTCTGAGGCTCCTCTCCTGCTGGCTGCCCTGGTCACGTGCTGGCTGAAGACAAGAAAGAAGAGGAACTCCTACGGGTCCCTCTCAACTGCCAGCTACGTGAATAAATGGATGAACAGGCTGGAGAGAGGGACCAGGCAGAGCGACAGTCCCACACTGCCAGTGACACACACGCACACGCGCGCGCGCGCACACACACACACACACACACACACACACACACACACACACACACACACACACACACGCTGCTGCTTCTCTGAAGCCTGGCCAGAGTCTGACCAGCATCCTGCAATTGTGCTGGCTCAGGCTGGCAGCCCTCAGAGTGGGTTTTGGAACCACGCCTGCAGATGTCTTTGAGGTTGGGGCTTCATCTATTTCAAAGCCACTAAGCACATGTTCAGAGCAGAGCTGGGCCATCTGTGGGCTAGAGGGGCAGTGGTCTCGGACGGCATGAATGACAAGGAAAAGGATAAACAAGACTACATGGGGACAAGGCCAGGAGCAGGCATTTTCCTGTATGTGGGAGCTGCCCTGTGGACACAGAGTAACCAAGACAGGCAATGGGAGTTAGGTGGGTTTGCAGGCTGCCGCCAGGCATAGCCAAGGGCCAGAACCAAGAGCAGGAAGACGCTCCTGCCACCATTCTGGAGCAAAGTCCATGGATGATTCAGGAGGTTAAGTCCACAGACAACAAAAGACAACAAAAGGCAACAGACTGCCAGCTTGGAGCAGTCAGCAGAGAAACCCAGCAGCCTCTCCAGTTGGGCCACCAGAGCAAGCCTGGCTCCACGAGAGGAGGCAACTTGAGCCACCTGAGAGTCCCAGTCCCGCAAGCTCCAGGAGCAGGCTGCCCGGCCATTCCCTGCTTCCCTGAGTCTTTGCAGGGGTAAAGAGACCTTCCTGCAATTAGCTTCGTGGGCCTGCACTAATATGGCGCTCTGTGCCCACAGTCCTTTCTCCCCTCCTTACAGAAACACAAACAGGTTGTTCCTTGGTGTCCTAGAATGTGCCCAGTTCAAGGAAGTGTCCTCCTACTTCCTAGTCTCTGCCACCTCACCACAGCCTTGAGGGTCAGTTGCTAGTAGTTGGGACCTTGTTTTCCCAGGCTGCCCAATCCCCCCATCCACCCCCGAGCCCTTGTACCCGAGGGTCTATCACCAGGTAAGTCCGGATGTTCATCTC
Source organism: Alexandromys fortis (assembly GCF_014885135.2). Taxonomy (NCBI): domain Eukaryota; kingdom Metazoa; phylum Chordata; class Mammalia; order Rodentia; family Cricetidae; genus Alexandromys; species Alexandromys fortis. Next base: position 1,390,417 of record NW_026068054.1, on the reverse strand, counting down.
TTTCAGATAGGGGTCGCGCTGCTGCCCGTTCCCATCCTCCACCTCGTACGCCTTGTCCAGGTGGTTCAGTGTCGCCTCTGTGATGTGCACCCGACTGGGGAGATGGAAGTCAGATAAGGCAGCATGGCCCAGGCACCCACCCCTGGTCAGCCTGGCCTCTGCCCTGCTGAAACTCACCCAGGGACTCCAGCCGCCTCCATCCTGTTGGCCAGGGACACGTCATGGGACCACACATCATACTGCCACTTGCGAAGCCCGATGACCCCACACAGCACATTGCCGGAGTGGATACCCACCCGCATGCTGATGTCCACTCCTGTGGCCTCACGCACCTGCCTGGAGCAGAGTGGTCTGTCACCTACAGCAGTTCAGGAACACGCTGGAGGTCTCGGGTATGGCAACGCACCAAGGAGGGAGGCAGAGGTTCCTCTTCAGGGAGGTCAAGAACTCCATCCTTGGGAGTGTGTAAGCTCACACCCACTCAAGGGTGTGTAATAAGAGAAAAGGACTTAGGATGCTATTTATGCTGGTGCGCCACCTTCTGTCCCAAGTATCCCCTGCCGGGCAGCCCTGGTTGGTTTTGATAAGGCTGCCAAGGGTGTAGAGGATGCTAAGCCCTACCCAACACTCAGTAGACAAGAACTATGGGGGCTTCTCTACTCCACCTGCAGGAAATGAAAGCCCTATTCAGGACAAGGAGCCCCCAGGGTGGAGCCTTCCAGGACGTGGCACCACCCCTATTTCCCAGGCATGAGCAGAGCTCTATACCCCTCAGGCAAGCTGGTGGTTAGGGGCCCAGGGGACCAGCACCTGTATCCACCACTACAGCTGCAGATGAGCTGAAGCTACCAAGGCTAAGCCAGCAGGAGCAAAAGCTGCCTCTCCACAATGCAGAATGGGGACGTGCCGGGTCCCACGGCAGGCATCCTGGGTCTGCACTGTGGACTATGCCTACCACTTGGGAAGAGTTCTGGAGGTACGGCAAAGAGGTATTGGATGGAGTACCTCCTCTGCTGCCTAGACAGGCCACCTCCACCACCACCTCAGGAATCTTCCTGCTCTCCCCTGAGTACCTCACCAACATGCCAATGCCAGCAGAAGGGCCCAGAAGATCCAGGCCTACCCGCTGATGGAGAGGATACCCTCTGGCACCAGAGGCTTCTCAGAGGAACCGAAAGCTGATGGCGTCTGAGAGCTGGACCTCGCCTCTGGAAGGCCTTCTGCTTTCTGTCCTGAGCTCCTCCTACAATCTCAGTCCTTGGAAGTGTGGAACCCAGCTGCCCAAGCTCAGCTTTTCATTCATTTTGGTTTGTTTTGTTTTTTGAGACAGGATCTCTCTATGTAGTCCTGGAACTTGCTATGTAGACCAGGCTGGCCTCAAACTCAGATCTACCTGCCTCAGCCTCCTCAGTGCTGGGATTAAAGGTGTGCACCACCACGCCTGGCCTAACTCAGCTTTTCAGATGCTTCTGGAACTTGAAGCCCCAGGTGGGCCCAGAGGAAGGGAGGCCAAGAGAAGGAGTCTGCGTCCTCCACACGGCATGCTCACACCCCACCCGCCTCGGTTTGGAGTTTGGCTGGGGGACATGCTCCTGGGCCCTGGCCCACCTGCACCTACTTAATGGCCTCACATATGTCCAGACCCATCTTCACGCAGTTGCGGGCGTGGGTGGGCAGCGACACAGGCAGGCCCGACACGCAGTAGTAGCAGTCACCCAGGATCTTGATCCGCATGCACTCGTTGGCCTGCGGGGTAAGCAAGCAAGGGGCATGCTCAGAGCAGGCCTGGGCCAGCTGGGCTCCTCCCTGCTGTGAATGGCCTTCAAGGCTGCTGCAGCAGAGCCTGGCAAGAGGACCTGGAGAGACCCAGCCAGGAACCCAGATATCAGCAAGGCTTAGTAAGGACCATGCAGGAGGGACTGTCTTTCTTATTTGCCTATGTAATGTTTGAGTGCCTACTGTATACCTGGCCAGGTATTAGGACACAGCAGTAGGCTACAGATACAAACCCTGCAGCTGCGGAATGACCATGCAAGCAGAAGGCTGGGACTAAATCAATGCGACTGGGAGGTCTACCCAGGAGGAGGAGGAAGGGCCCAGGAGACCAGAGCCATCACAGCCCTAGAAGAAGAGCATTGGAGGACTAGAGAGATGGCACAGTGGTTAAGAGCACCTACTGCTCTGAGGACCTGGGTTCAATTCCCAGCACCCACACGGCAGCTCACAACTGTCTGTAGTTCCAATTCCAGGGGATCCAGCCCCCTAACACCTAATACATATAAGCAAAACACCAAGGCACATAAAATAAAAATTATTTTTTTAAAAAGAAAGAAAACCCATTCCTGTTTGGTATGCCAGGCTTCTCAGTGCCAGAAGGACAAACCCTGCTCTGCCTAGGCCACTACATCCTCGTCTATCTCCCCGATACTCTGCTCGACACACACAGAGCAGAGTTTTGTGTCTGCCCCAGGCCTTGTCCCCTGCCCCACAGGCTTCCCTTCCCTCCCTAGGTCTGAGTCAGTGTCTTTGTCTGCCCCCTCCCCGCCACTGGCCTCAAACTCAGATCAGCCAGCTCTGCCTCCCAAGTGCTGGGATTGAAGGCATGCGCCTTCATACTAGGCCATGGGTTCCTTTGTAAGGCTTCTCAAGGTTTCATTTGGTTTTGTTTTTCAAGGCAGGGTTTCTCTGTATAACAGCCCTAGCTGTCCTGGCACTCACTCTGTAGACCAGGCTGGCCTCAAACTCACAGAGATCCAACCTGCTTCTGTTGGGATTAAAGGTGTGCGCCACCACTGCCCGGCTTCAAGCTTTCTTATATGCACACTTCACCTGAGACTTTGTCGAGCCGAGACTCTGAGTGAGGCTGGGCATTCCGGCTGCTCCCAGACCCCCAAGGTAAGGCAAGGCTGCCAGACTAAAAGCCACTTGCAGATTGCAAGTCTAAGTCACCATCTGCTCTGGACCCATAAACACTCCGGGCACGCACTCGGCCTTGTTCTACATCTGCTGAGGCGGATGTACCCTGGCACCCCGCTCACAGGGATACACAGAAATCACCTCCTACCCACAGACAGTAGCCCTTAGCCCCTGCCTCCCATCCACTCCCAGCTCACGCAGCACATGATGTCCTGTGACCGCAGCGATGGGCTGACGGCATGCCCAGGCTCACCTTGGCAATCTGGTCGAATTTCCCGAACAGCTCATTGAGCACCACCACCAGCTCCTTGGGGGAGCAGTCACTGGCCAGCCGCGTGAAGCCCACGATGTCTGCATACAGGATGCTAGTCCGGGTGGACAGAGCTTGGATCAGATCCCTGGGGAGGCGGCCCTGTCTCTGCCCCCATCAGTCCCAAAGGCCAGAAGAGATGCTCCTGGCCAGCTTGACCCATCCTAGCTCCGGAGGCCTCTCACTACAACAGGACAGAGCACACTACCTACACTCAGATCCCAGCACCCTCCCCTCTCCCTGCCCCTGCACCCAGAGAGCCAAGAGACCTCAACTCCGGGAATACAACTCTCCCTTCTCTCCTATTCTCCCCAGGCCCTGAAAGAATCAAGCTGAGGTCAGGGGAGGTAGGTGGCAAAGCCCTTAGGCCTCGCTGTGTTCCTTATCCTGTGAGACCCCAGGCAGTAGATGTAGCCCTGACTTGTACTAAAAGATGTCTGCTGGGACATAACGCTGGCCCTCAGGCAGAGACTCAGAGTTCAAAGTGGCCACAGTACACCCCACAAGAGATCCTGCACCTCTCAAATCAGTACGGCCAGGTAAGGACAGGGGCACCCGGTCAGCAAGCTCAGGGGTGCACCTCCTTTAGGGAGAATCATCAGAAATGCCCCTCTCCTCACCCAATTGTCTGGCTAATTCACATGACCTGCTCTGATTTTGGGGGGGACACTGGATCTTCTTCCCCTAATACCACCCTAGCCCTTTGAGAGCCTTGATCTGATTCGCCCCATGAAGAAACAAGGAGAGGGGCTGGGGATTTAGCTCAGTGGTAGAGTGCTTGTCTAGCAAGCGCAGGGCTCTGGTTTCAGTTCTCAACTCCAGAAAAAAAAAAAAAGGAAGAAAGAAAAAAGGGAAGAAAGAGGGAGGAAACAAAGAGAAACTGAGGCCCAAGAAAGTAGCTGACCGCCAAACCGCGTGGACTGAGGCTCCCAACAGAGCGCTATTTGCCCAGGGAAAGGGGAGTGGTGGCCTTATTCTCAAAGGACACCATTTCCCGAGCCCTGCCCACCTGACATTCTGGTGCCGCTTGACGTAGAGGCTGTGAAAGTTGTTGTCAGGCATGTGGCGGCGGTCACCGCCCTCTTTGAGGCGCTCAATGATGGCCAGCTTCATGCCCATGGATATATGGGCTGGCAGCACCGAGAGCAGCAGGTTCTCCTAGGCACAGAAGGGCAGACCAGTGGGCGGACAGTGGAGGCAGGCAGAGCATCCCCAGGCCCCGGCCAGCCACCTGCACCTCACACTTCTTCCCACGGACTCTACCTGTGACGACACTGTTTCCTGATGGGTTATATGTACACAGGGTCGCCCTGACAGAGCACCTGCCGTCCCTGTCAAAGCTCTGAGGACTGAGACCCTCAAGGCACCAGCCACATGGGCCACATGTGCAGGACAAGGTGGGGTCCACAGCAGTCGGGGAGAAGGGAAGAGAGGACGTAGGTCCCTACCTGCTGGCGTTTCTCCACACGCAGCTTCCGGCGGATCTGGATACACTTGACGGTGTAGATGAAGAGGTCCCGGGAAGCATCCTGCAGCTGGTGCTTGTGAAAGGCCCCCGTGAAGTTCCCGCCCAGGAGGATAATGGCGTTGGCCAGAAGCTGAGGGCAGCCGAGGGCAAGCAAGGCTCAGTATGGTCCAGCCAGTGCACTTGCTCAGCATGGCCCCCCACAGCAGACATGGTGGCATTTGTCCCCCATTGCCTGACCCAAATACTCTTCAGGTTGTTTTTCCCTGGGTTCGGCAGAAAACTGAGGTCCAGGTGGCAATTGATTCCCTAGTGAGTTGCTATGACCACAGGACCAGAACTTGGGCCTTCTTTGCCCCACCAGACAACATGCTCTATCCGTTATCCCTGGATGGTACCAGTCAAGGGATGCCAAGTACTTCCAAGGAGATGCTGGCTACCTCACTGAGCTCTGAACCCAGCCACAGTAGGTACAGAACCCATCTGGCTGCCCAGAGTTCTGACCTCTCCCCCAGAAGTGGCATTTAGGCCAGTCAGAAAGATGACAATTCCCTGCACCCCAATGATGTGAACTGGGGGCACACTTACTCAACAGAGTGAATATACCAAGACCGGGGTGTTAAGACCCTAGGTCAGGGTCCTAGGGAGAGACACTCAGGGCAGGACCCTGAGCACAGCTAGGGCCTGAGTCTAGAATATCCTAGAGCAGCAGTTAAAGCAGACAAGATGGGGCCCTGCCTGCATCCACAGCCCCCAAGCTCAACCTCCACCAGGCTGGAGCCGGGCCCCCACCCAGCCTCCGTAGCCCTCCCTCACCTGCAGTCCCAGCTGTGCGCCAGACATGGCCGTCTTGGAGGTTCCGGTCACAGCTCCAAACACCAGGAGGTGGGAGACAGTGGAGACCATCCCCACTGTGATGGCTGCCCGCGTGCTGAGGGGCAGCAAGGCGTACACCACAAAGACGATGAACAGGAAGAACGGCACCTGGAGGACAGTGCACCCCAAGAGTCAACATGGCCCAGGACCACGTAGGAGGAGAGGTCCTCAGCCTCTCGGCACCTGGGACATCCCAACCCTGGGATCTCTCATCTCTCCCCTACATGGTGTGAGACACAGGAACAGACACACAACAGGACAGGGAGACCTAAAGTGCCTTGCTCATCACCTGAATACTGAGCCTCTGTGTCACTGAGCTCAGCTGCTGGCCTGATAACCACTGGAAGGCTGGGATGGGCCAGGGTCGCTTGTAGCCTCCCACTCCAGCCCTGCCTGTCTATGGTTTCATGAGCCTGAGCCCGCCCAATCCTGAGCTCACTCAATCATAGCCTCATCCCGCCCAAACACCTTCTGAGCCCACCCAATCACAGCCTGAGCCCGCCCAATCACAGAAAATGGCACAGGCTGCCTGGCGGTGGTGGCGCATGCCTTTAATCCCAGCGCTCGAGAGGCAGAGGCAGGCGGATCTCTGAGTTCGAGACCAGCCTGGTCTAAAAGAGCTAGTTCCAGGACAGGCTCCAAAACCACAGAGAAACCCTGTCTCGAAAAACAAAAAGAAAATGGCACAGGCTGCGCTCAGAGGATGCCACTTGAAGGCAACTGTGACTAACCAGGCCAGGCTGGTGCAGCTCAACCAAGGTCTCCAGCTGTCACGTGGCACGGCTGTCCTACTGAGTGAACAGCCATCTCAGCCTCTAGCTGGGGACAGGCTGCTCAGGAACAAAGTAACCTAGAGGAGAGGGGGTCCAAAGGGGCCAAAGCTACTGGAGCAAGGGCTAGTCCTACTCGGTTCTTCCTGACACTTGAACCCATAGGTGCTTTTTTGCCTTCTTGAGTTGCAATACAAATTTGGTCATCTTTAATCAAACAGGTCCAAGGTGGCACTCTGGGAAGAGAGTCAGCTTGAGGCCATCTTAAACCCAGTGCCCTAGCCTGCAGGGAGACCACAGCATACTCCCACAAACCCCAAGGCCGCAAGCGGACAGAAGCTGCCGCACCCAAGCCCAGTGACGTTGACTCCCACCGTTACCTGCTCCCACGCACAGGCTTCGTTCTTCCAGGAGTCCCACACCAGCACGGAGCCGAGCAGCATGAGGCAGAGCCAGGTGAACAGAGCCAAGGCCTGCAGCCACCGCCGCACCAGGCATTCAACATATACCAGCACGTAGAGAGCCACGAACAGCGTCAGCAGGAAGAACGCGGTGCCCAGGAGAGCCTTGTGCCTCGGGGGATCCTGGGTAGAGCAAACAGAGAGTACCCTGACTTTCTCCAGTGGAGCACCCGCTCCTCCAGAAATCTACCCACAATCACTTCAAGTCCCTTCCACACAACAGTGCTGGGCTCCCCTGACACTGGTCTCCCCATAACCTGAGGCCTGCGTGTAATGCCATTCATGTAATCCCAGCCATTGCAACAGCTTGAGCACCCCCACTCTGCCCTAAGAGACCACTGCTCCCCTGTGGGGGACAGGTGCAACCACAGAGCCAGAACATGGTTTTCCTCAGGTAAAGCCTCGCTTAAGTCCGGGAGGAGAGACTGACTAAAGAACTGGTTTTTGGGGGGACACAAAGAGCAGGCATGCCATGCACCGTGGGCCCGGTCTGCGCTCTATGCGCTAGACCCCAGTTCTCAAGCTCCGGGAAAGGGGCTGGAGGTTGAAGAAACACACGCAGAGACAGACCAACATGCAGACCTTTCAACACCGGTACCAAAAAGCCCCTCTTTAATAGCACCATGAAGGCTTAAATACACTGCAGTCAATGGCCAACAGGTGAAAATCCCATCCTCTGATCCTCTAAGCTAGGCACAGCTTCTAGTAACTTCAATTAGAAGGTTCTAGCAGGGAAGAACAGCTGAAGGCCAGGACTCATTAGTCCCAACACGGGCACCCCACACAGAGGCGGCACTGAAGGAGAGGTGCAGGTGGGGATGAGGATCCACATGACAGATGGACCCAGAAGATCCTGGGTGTCACGAGGGCAGATGCACCCGCTGCCTCTGGGTGTAAGGTCCAGCTGTCCCTTTTCCACTCCACCAGGGCACTGGCTGCCAGCACAGAACTGCCTGCAGCCTCTGATATCACTTCAGGAACTTCTGACTGCATTTACAACAATCAGCAAGAAAATGAAGAAAAACCAAAACCAGGTTCTCTCTTGGTCATATGCCAAGTGACCAACAACGGCACATGGCTAGTGGCTGCAGTAGAGCAAAGGCACAGGTCAGGAGAGATGCCATCTGCTCTGACAGTGGCAAGGACCCTATGCCAGCGTTTAAGAGGCTATGAATTCAAGGCCAGCCTTGGCTACATAATGAGGCCCTGTCCTTAAAAAAGAAAAAATAAGATGGCAAGGAGGAGGAAGAAGAGGAAAAGAAGGAGAAGGGGAAGTGAGGGAAGGAGGAGGAAGATGAGGTAAAGGAAAAAAATTCCAAGATCATAACCAGATTCAGAAAGGAATACAGGGACTGATTGGTGATGTCTGCTGTGGTCAGATAAGGGAAGCAAGGAACATACAAGCCTTGACTCAGATCTTTTAAGAGATTGAATTTCATGGTGAAAAAAAAAAAACTGAGGGTGATTTCATACAATTAATATAATAACTAAAATCAATCAGACTTCAAGATCAAATTCAAATTGACTGGTTTTTCATCCACCTAGCAGTTCACAAAAGAAGAAAATGAAGCTTCAGACAGGGACCCTCGTGCCAAAGCTTTCCCATCCGAGCAGGAGGGCCAGAATGCCCTGGGGTGGGGGGCTTACCTCATGACTGAAGGTGATGCTGATGAGCGCCACGCAGACGGCCACAGCCACCAGGAGGAGCAAGAGCAGCAGTGGCCCATGCTGGCTGGTGAGGCGGTACTTCTCATAGAGCTTTGCCTGGTTGGGACCCTCGTCACCTTCATTGAGGAAGTAACGCCCCTTGGCTGGCATCTTCTTCCCCAGTGGCCTGGTCCAGCGGCCTGCTTAGGAGCCCCACGGCCTGAGATACATCTGTCTGCTGACACTCTTGAATGTGGCCTAGGCCTCTGACTTCTCTGAGGCCTAGCAGTCAGGACTGGGCAGAGGCACCCAGAGCTTGTAGCTCCATGGGCACATGGCACCGGCTGCAGCCACTGAGTCTTGGTCACTGGTGTCTTCGGGGTGTCTGGGATGGGCTGACAGGACCTTCCGGGTCCTCAGATCTGTGGAGACAAAGCAGAACAAAAACACTTGAAGTCCACGGAACAAATTAGGGAAGGGGGGGGGGGGACATGAGGGCGAGGTGGAGCCATATTCGGACAGTACCTGGGCATGTGTGAATTCAGAGTCATTAGAAATGGCATTGTAGAAGCCAGGTGTAGCGGTACTAAGGAGGCTGAGGCAGGAGGGTTGTAAGTTTGAGGACACCCTGTGCTAGATAACAAGACCCTGTCTAAGGAAACTCCCAGCCCCGTTATGCTAGTCACTTACTAAGGGCACAGGTGCACGTAACTTGTGGGCACTGCCCTGGATGGCACAGACCCACAGTACCTTCATCGCCCTGGAGACCAGCACGGCACACGGGCACTCAAAGCCCGACTAAGCCACTTCCTGTTTGGTGACTGACTCCCCAGCATCGTCTGTATGATGGAGGCTGGGCCACATGTTTTTCTTTTTCTAGGTGGCTCCCTAGTGATCTCCACACAGCTTGTAGCTCAGCCTTCCTTGGTTCCCCGGGCTTCAGTAGGAGCCACCGGCCATATCAGGTGAGATGGTATGTTCTGTCCCCATAATTAGTTAATAAGAAGAGCCTGAGATACTAGGCCAAATGGCTGTGGGACCTGGTTTATATCCCATCAGGTCCCACAGCCATTTAGTCCCAAATAAACACACAGAGGTCTACATTCATTATAAACTGATTGACCTAGTAGCTCAGGCTTCTTACTATTATAATTATTATAATTTTGCTACTGTTGTGAATTGTAATGTAAGTATCTGATATGCATGGTATTTGATTTGTAACCCCTCTGAAAGGGTCATTCGACCTCAAGGGGGCAGGTCCCACAGGTTGAGAACCACTGCTCTAGAGAACCCCAACTTATACACAGGCTGACCTTTCCAACCTCCAAGAGGAGAAATAAAAACAAAGGAACCACACAGGCTCCACCTGAAGGCAGCTGCCCTATTGCAATAGAAGCCTCTTATAAAAGAGCCATCTTGTACCAGGAACTGGTGATCCCCTTTAGTATGCCTCACTTTGGGACGACAGGGTAGAGGGTACAGGGTAGGCAGGCTGCTAGACATACAAAAACTCAAAGGGGTCACAAACAGCCAGCTGCCAGTAGATGCTCCAAAGAAAAGCGTCCAGGAGGAAACAAAACCCTCGGTGGCTGAAGTACAGGGTCCCAGGGAGCCTACTCCTGCCCGCTGCTGGGAAGTCCCTGTAGGCTCCTCCAGCTCCGCCTCCCTCTGCCTTTAGCACAGGCCCAGACACAGCAGGGGGCAAGCCTAGGGATTTGGGACTATACCCAAGCAGGTGTCGGCAAGTACCTATCTAGTCCGGGTCCTGCTCATGAGCCCAGGCTTCCCAAGGCCTGCAGTCTTAGGCAGATTGTAAACTGCTAGCTAGCAGAATACTGCCTCCTGAAGGCTGGCAGTTTGCCTCCTCTATATCTAGGCAGGCCATTCTGGAATCCACAGGAAGAGACGACTAAGCGCCACCTGTATGTGCCCAGCCCTATGCTGTGGGCTGCAGGACAGGACAAGGCCCATCCTGAGTGGTGCCCAGCTCTGCAGTCACCGCGCACACATCCAGCCCCTTGCTAACAGCTGCAGAGCTGAGCCCAGAGAGGCACAGTAGCTAGCCTAAGATCACACAGCTGGAGGTGCTTGCCAGAAGGGCTGGGACTCAAACCACAGCTCCTGGGCCCAGGCTTCTCCACTGCCACTCTAGGGGACAAAACCAAATGCCACAGGCACACAAACTGCAGTCCTGCCTGGCCCTCTGGCTCAGTGCCAAACACCAGTGGGCAGGGACTGCTGGACTGAGAAACCCCAGACACCACTGGTTGAGGCAGCTCCAGAGCCACTTCTCTAGGCAAAGCCAGGCTGTGGGCAACCAGGACACATGTGTGTGGTGTGAGGGCACGCACGTGCACGCTCCAACACATGCGCATGCCTCCTCTGGCCCCAGACATGACCCGCCTCCCCAAGCACAGAGCCAGGCTGAGGCATTGTTGCAAGAGCCCCCACCCCTGAACCCATGGGAAACCAGGCCTGGTAAACATTTTTATTTGTGGATCTAATTAGACCACTTCCCAGGCAACGGCGGCTGGGGATGGAAGTGGACGATAGGATGCACTGGGCACAGGGATTCAGCCCACCCAGGGCTCTGATTCGGCCCCTGGAATAGCTAGCAGAGCAGAGGAATCCAAGACTCCAGCAGCTGGGCTGAGGAGATGCCTCAACGGGCAAGAGCGTGCACCGTGCAAGCGTGCACCTGCAAGTTAGCCCGAGGACCTGAGTTTAAATGTAAAAAGCTGGGTGTGGTCTTTCACACTCCTGAAAACCCAACCCTGAGGGCAGACACAGGTGGATCTCTGGGGCTTTGTGATCGGCAACCCTGTCAAAAACAAAAAAGAAAAAAGTGCTCCAGGCCCAGTGAGAAGCCTTGCCCTTCAGTCTGCATACCTGCCTGTAGGCCCACTGTTCCCATTTTCTGGGTGTGGGAAATGAGCTACAGAGAGGCTCGACCATCACCACAGTCACACAGCTCATGAGACAGAAAGCTGTGATTTGAACACAAGCCACGCACAGCCCACTCCTCATCCTGCTTCTCACCCTCGTTAAAAACTCCTAATACCTCAAAATGCCGACCCCTTTCCTATCCCTATCCAATAAAGCAGGACAACATGGCATAACAAAAAAAAAAAAAAAGTAGTGGCTAAATGGAGGTCATCAGACACTTCCCTCTGCCCTACAGGGACGGGGGCAAGGCCCAGCAGCAGGATCCGGGAGGGGTGCTGCGCGGGAGCCCACTGAGCCACACACATTCCTTTCCAGTATCCCTGGCAGGGCTGAGATCTCCTCGCCAATCCTGACCCGTGGTGTCCATGTTCCTGAGTAAGAAGGCGGTGACAGAAGGCAGGGGGCTGGCACATCACAGATTGGCACAGGGCTGGGCCTTCAGGCTGTCTGGGAGCTCCCCCCAGGGGAGCCTGCCGCCCCATGTTGTAAACCACCCAAACTTGTACCCACTTCCTTCCCTAGACAGAACCAGCAGGAACCCCAGTCCAGCTTCCTCAGCAAGTATGGAGCTGCAGAAGGCTTGGGGCCCTGGTGTCCTCAGAAAAGGGAAGTGGGGGCCTTGAGGCATGAGGGCCCCTCTGTAGGCCTGTGAGGAAGAGAGGCCCCACCCCAGCCTGGCACTCTACTAGTCCTGTCACGCCCAGAACAGACCCAGGCCTCAGCAGTGGCCACTGGAGAGCGGCACCATTGCCTTCAGGCTCCTTGTTTGCTGAGAAGGTCTCAGACTAGCCCATCTCTTTCAGAAGACCCTAAACTTCATGCACACACTACTAGAAGTGCTGGGGCACCCAGGAAACCCAGGACCTAGTTATCCCACCCTATGGCCTCTCTCCTTGTGCCTCCCTCCCTCCCCAGCTTGGTCTTGGCCCTAGAGCTATGGCTTCCATACTTCCTTCCAATTCAGTACATGCTGGTCAGACCCCAGTACCAGCCTACCCACGAGGCCCAGACAGGATGCTTCTCTGTCTGTCCTACAGCTGGTCCCAGCTAGTCTTTGTGAAGTAAGCCTACAACAACACAGAGTGGGGACCAGAGCTTCTGAATGATCGGGAAAACAGAGAACACAAGGGGCTTCCCTTAGGAGAGCAGAGGAGCCTGCGGCCTGCTGCGCTATATGGCTCCCAGGTGTTGGGGTTCAGCCAGCTCTGTGCTGATTGGGGGAGGGACAGCGTCACTCATACTCTGCAAGGGCCTTAGCTTCCTCTGGGTGGATAAGGGGTCTACAAAATGACGCTGGGCCAAGGTCGCAAAGACCAAAGGACAGAGCTAAGGGCCAACCTAGACCAAGGAAGTCCTTCAGGACCAGGACCAAAACCAAGCAGTGAGGCCCAGCCTGGAGGGGTAAGTGTGGCAGGGCCAGGCCAGTCAACCCCCATCTCCTGACAGTCTGCCAAGCCCCAGGCAGAGCAATCATTAGAGACTCTCAGTGCCGTTAGCTTCAGCCTTCTGTTATCTCCGTGATGGCTTCACCTGGGCCAGGGGCCACAGCCGTGGTTCAGACTGTCACGCCAATCACCATCTTGCTGCGTGTGACCCTGGGCAAGGCCCTGGCCTGAGTTGGGCCTCAATTTCCCCTCTTTCAAAAAAAGCAGCATGTCAGACCACTAAGGTATCAGCTCTGACCTGGGCTCTTCTGGGCCTTGGGTGGAAACCACCTCACTCAGTGAAGAATCTGAAGGCTGAGGCCAAACCAAGAGCAGGCTGGCACCACACCTGGGCTGAGGGAGAGAGGGGTCCTGGGCACGGCGATCCTTCCTTCTCCCACCGCCAAGCAGGAGGCTGCCTCCTCAGCCTCTCTCACACCTTTGTAGCTTTTCTCTGTGTGTATGGGGTAGGGTTTGGGGTGCCTGTGGAGGCCAGAAGAGAGCAGCAGATCTCTCTGCAGCTGGAGTTACAGGTGGTTATGAATGACCAGTTTCAGGGGCTGGGAACTGAACCTCAGTACTTGGAAGAGCAGCAAAGGGGCCCTTACCCACTGAGCCATCTCTCCAGCTCCTGTTTGCGACAAAGCCTTACTATGCTGCTCAAACCGATTCAAACTCCAGATCCTCCTGCCTCAGGCTCCGAAGTGCTCAGGGCTGAGATCATAGGAGTGGACCTGAACCGCTTCTCAGTTAAAATGCAAAACAACAGACATGTCTGGCAATCTGGTGAGGGCTGGTGGGCCTGCCCTGGAAGAGTTGGCCATTCCTTCCTTCACTCATCCCTCGGCAAATACAATAACACCTGTACACAGGCATCTGGCCGCGGCCCGCAGAAGCTGCCAGGATGAGCTCCAAACGGCAGAGAACTCAGGGCCTCCATATTGTGTCTGGGCACTCTGCCTACCGTGGGAGACAGGCATGTGGTAACTAACATGTGGCCACGCACGCAAGGCACACCAGCTTTGACCCTACCTCTTCCTTTTTTTTTTTTAAATTTATTTATTTATGCTTGTGAGTGCTCTAATTGCATGTATGTATGCCTGAATGACAGAAGAGGGCATCAGATCCCATGACAGATGGCTGTGAGCCACCATGTATGTGCTGGGAATTGAACTCTGGCCCTCTGGAAGAGCAGCCAGTGCTCTTAACCACCAAGTCATTCTAGAGCCCACCCCCTTTTATTTAACACTTACTGCACTTTTTCTCACACTCTGAGGGTGGTCACACATGTTTGTAGGTCAGAGGACAGCTTGCGGGAGCATTTCTCTCCTTTCGCCGCGTGGGTCCTAGGATTAAACCTACATCATCAGTCTTGGTGACAAGTGCCTTTAAACCAGTCTTGGTGACAAGTGCCTTTACCAGCTGAGCCATCTCACTGGCCCCGTCCCCACCTTGTCCTCCGAATTTCACTAACTATGATTCATTCTTTGAAAAGCTACCCTCTAGTTCCTTCCACCCTTTCGAATGGAAACACTTTCACGCCCACGCCGAGCAGAGTTCTGATCCCCTTTCCCCTGATAAGGAAGAACAGAAAGAGGAAGTCCAACCAGCCTCAGGACCTCAGTGATGCCAGGCCCAGCCCACACAGCAGTTCAGGAGCTGCCTGCTGGCTTCACTGCACAGGGCCTCACCCAGACCGTCCTGTGATGGATGGAAGCTAGGGGCAAACTGTTTCCCTACTAATCTAGGAGAGCAAAACTGAGCACGTGAGTCTTTAGTGAGGCCTGGCCAGAGCCTCAACCAACAAAGGACGGGTTTAACAAGGGCAGGAAACTGTACAAGCACACTCCCATGTCAACACCCGCGGAGCTACAGCTTTTCTGTTTTGTTTTTGTTTTTGTTTTTTTTTTTTTTTGTTGTTGTTGTTTTGCTTTCAAGACAGGGTTTCTCTGTGTAGCCCTGGTTGTCCTAGAACTCGCTCTATAGACCAGGCTGGCCTTGAACTCAGAGATCCACCTGCCTCTGCTCCCTCCCAAGTGCTGGGATTAAAGGAGGGGTACACCACCACTGCCAGGCCAATTCAAACTCAAGAGCCATAAAGAGAAGACTGAAAAATTCAAGCATTTAAATAAACAAAATTTACTACTTGATTAAAAAGAAAACTTACCAAAAGAATAATCAACAGAAGAACTATATACACAAGGGAAATACATTACAACTCGCATCACTGGGAGCTAATCTCCCTCATATGTGAAGAACACTTGCAAAGTACAAAGACTATGAACGAGAGAAGATCACAAACAGAAAGGCCCGAGGAAAGTCAACTCAAATAGCTTTTAAATGTCTGAAAAAAAAAATGACATCACCTATACTGAGTACAGAAAATGCAAATTGAAACTACCATGAAAAACTATTTTACCTGTCTGATTGGCAAAGATGAGGACACATCATAAAGTCTGTGAAATGGGCACTCACGACCGCTCCTGGCAGGCATGCAAGTCAGCTACGCACACACACAGACACCTACGGCAATAATGGACTGTGTACATACTCCTGCACGTGTGCAGGGACACACAGAAGATTCCATGTCCTACTGCCGGTGACAGCAAATGACTGAAAGTGTGTCTCACCCTGGGCTGGTACAACACATCCTTGTGGCAGAACACGCCCACATGAAAACACACAGCTCCCTGTGAAAACTCCACAGAGTCAATGTCACGCCTGGTAGATACACACTAAAGTGGAACATGCTCCCCCTGCCCAAAAACTCCACTCTGGTCCTAATGGCTCAGTTCTCATTCTCACCGTCTAGTTCTGTGCCATTATAAAATGTTAATAGGTAGGTGGCCCCTGGCTCATCAGACACAGCTGCACGACTGTGCTATGCCTCAGTTTCCTCTTTTGGAAATAGAGAAAAGCAATCTGACCACAAGGCTTAGTGAGGGCTCCGAAGGGTCAGGCAGGCACGGTGCCGAGTCAGCATCTGGAGTGAGGACATCCACAGCTCTGTTACCACAGCAGCAAAAAGCATCAGGAGCGTGTAAAGGAGGGAGTTAGGAAGAACTCCTCCCTCCCCAGTCCTGTCTGAAGCCCACAGGACTGGCCCTGGGGAGGACTCAAGCTGCCTTTGGGGGGTCCCAGACAGCAGCAGAGCTGGACCCTGAGGAAGTAACCATACCTTGACTGCGGAAGGGGCTGGGGATGCTGATCTGAGCAGAGGGAGCAGAGGGAGCCGGCAGGGGACACCCAGAAAGTGCTGGACCCAGGCTGGAAGTGCTCTGCAGCCTCTGGACATGGCCATGAAAGAAGCGGTCTGCTTTCCTCAGAGTCTCTAGCGCTCCAGGAGCCACTGCTAGCTTTGGCACACACCTCTGGGATCCCAGCCTACAATCCAAAGCTCGGTGTCTGGGATGGCCGAAATTCAAACTCAGGCCCGCCTCATTCCAAGGTCCAAGCTCACTCATTCTCTCTCTCTCTCTCTCTCTCTCTCTCTCTCTCTCTCTCTCTCTCCCTCCCTCCCTCCCCCCCCCCCCCCCCCCCCCCCCTCTTTTTTTTTTTTTTTTTTTTTTTTCTTTTCTTTTTTTTTTTTCAAGACAGGGTTTCTCTGTAGCTTTGGAGCCTGTCCTGAAACTAGCTCTTGTAGACCAGGCTGGTCTCGAACTCACAGAGATCTGCCTGCCTCTGCCTCCCGAGTGCTAGGATTAAAGGCATGTGCCACCACCGCCCAGCTCTCTCTCTCTTTAAAATTCAGTTTGTTTTTTTAAATAACTTGTTTTTGACTTTGATGTATATAGGTGTTTTGCCTTTATGTGGTATGTGCACCATATGCACACCTGGTCTGAGGAGACCAAAAAAGGTCACCTGATCTCCTGGAGCTGGAGTTACAGATGGTTGTGAGCCACGACGTGGGTGCTGGGAATTGAATCTGGGTCCTCTGGAAGAGCAGCCACTGTGTGCCCTTAACTTCTGAGCAACATACCAGCCCTAAATTCGATTTATTAATTTTAGTTTATGCACGTGTGTTTTGCCTGAATGTACATATGTGCACCACACGCATGCGGTGCCTTCAGGTCAGGTGTCAGATCTCCTAGAACTGGAGTTATGGATGGCTGTGAGCCATGATGTGGGTGCTGGAAATCAAATGCAGGACCTCTGGAAGAGCAACGGGTGCCCTTAACTGCTGAGCCATCTTTCCAGCCCCCAGGCTCATTCTTAACTTTTCCCCTGCATTCCTTGATGTACACTGTGCCAAGCAAGACGGACACAGAAAGCGATGCACACATCCACAGGGGTCCATCACAGGCATCCTCTCCCCTTTAGAGCCCCTATATATTTGAGCGAGTCAGTGGTCGACAGGCGAGCAGCTAGTTGAAGGGCCGCTCTCTTCACTGATCTAACAGACTCCCAGTAGGAGTCTCCCAGACCCTGGCAGCTCCCCCTTTCTGGCAGCCAGGAGGTCCTCAAGGTTAGGGCCCCACTTCTACCTGAGCCTGGGTCAGACAGGGGGAGGAGGCCTTCCAGGGACCAAGCTGACTTTGCCCTCCTGGGTGGAGGGAAGGGAGAGAAGTCAGGGCCATGGGCCTGGGCTCTATGGCTCTCCTGGGCTCAGCAGTTGTCCCCGGGAAGTTTCCAGGTAAGGACACCTTCTTCCCTGGGGAAAGGAAGAAAGAAGACAGCTCCCAGTGCCCACGTGTACCAGTTGCCAGACTGAGCAGGGAACAAAACTCAAAAATCAGTTCAGTTCCACCTTACCCTACCCAGCTCCAGGACCCAGGCAATTCTTAACCTCTCCAGTCCTGGTCACCACAGGGTTCCTGAGCCTCTGTCCTGCTTTTCCAGCAGAGGGCTCATAGGTAGGGGCGAGCAGCCAGCCCCCCCCCAGGACCCAGCAGGTAACCTAGGGAGCCCAGTGAGACCTCTGTCCGAACAGAAACCTGTCTCAGAAAGCTGACAACCCACACAGCAAACACCAGCTGTGGAAAGGCCTCCCTAGGCCCAGATCCTGAAAGCCTCACTTCCCAGGCTTCCTGAGACCCTATCAAGGCCAAAAGAATCTGTCTATAATGGGGGCGGGGCAGGCCTGAGAGCCGGAAGTGCTAGCCTTCAGGGAAATCAGCCTCGGTATCCCCTAAACCACAGCCTGGCTTCCGGGGCCGCACCTACCCACGGGCTCAGAAGTCCTCCCCGTAGCTACCTGTAGCCTGGGCACCCTCCTCCTCCGGTCCCTGGATCCTTCCCTAAACTCCAACCTTCCAGAGCTAGGCTGTAGGCTGCACACTAAAGACTCACACATGGAGGCTCTCTCTCAGTAGGCCCTGCTCCCCAAACCCTGGCCTCCCCTGAGGGATAATCCTCCTAGGGCCCTGGCCAAAACACAAAGAAAACCAAGCCCATTCCCCTTGCTTACCCCAGCCCAAAACTCAGCAACTTATTGGGCCTTCCTGACGGTAGTAGGGTTTGACTGATTTTGCTTCCCCAAATAAGCCCCACCCACCCTTTCATCGCTGGGTCTGGGCAACCCAAAGACACTGCCCATTGCCCACCTCCTACCACATCCACCTGGCCAACTCCTGCCCTGCTGAGTCAGCTCCTTTAGGAAGACCACCCGGTCCCTCCCACCTGGCTTCAATACCCATTGGTGGCTTCCCCAGGGCTGCCCCGCCCATAAGTGTTTCCTCAAAGCTGCCCAGCACCTTACGAAGCAGGCATGCAAACCCTACTCCACATTGCATTAGAGTTTGCACCCAGGGGCCAGGGTAGAAATGCTGTCTACAAATGCTGAAAGAAAGAAGGGGTCCACCCTGCCGTCCAGGACTCCAGCCCCGGCACCAGCTACTCTCTGGACTCCTGCCCAGAGACCTCCACCCAGCCCAGGACGAGGTGCTGAAACCACAAGACGCAAAATAGCACAGGGTTCCTGTGAGACACACTGGGGAGAGGGAAGCCATGTGATGAACTTTCTGAACGAGGAGAGGAAATGGGAGGGTGGACAAGGTGCCGCTTGTGCCCACAGTGGAAAAACAGCAGAGCCTCTCGAGAGTGCAAGTTCTGAGTTCAAAGTCAGGGTGTGGATCCCACTCTGCCCGGAAGGTGCTGTGTGGCCTCAGACATGTTTACTAACCCCTCTGGGCTTCAGTCTCCTGATACAAAGAATGAACTGGTAATGGTACCTATCGTGGCTTCATATAAAAGAGAGTACTCAGTCAGCACCATGATCTCCCAGGGTCATGCCAGCCTACTCTAAACATAAAGTTGGAAGCCTAAGAAACCTTGATGTAGAAGGACCAGGAACATCTTCCAGGGGTATCCATCTCACTCCCGACAGCCCTCCCCCAAGCTGCTCCTCTCCCTTATTCCCCTGACATACTGGTCCTGCCCCCGTCCCCAGCCCCTTGGCATCAGCATGCATCTCCCCACGGGCTGAGTGATGGCTCCAGGGAGTCTGGGCGTTTCAAAAGCGGCCACCTGCCATCCATCAGGGCCCCATTAGAGGAACCCCTCCAGCCCACCTCATAGGACACCTCCTTCCCAGGCAGATGGGGTCCTGAAGACAGGCGTGGGAAGCAGGGCCAGGCTGCCTGCCCCAGCCCCTTGTAATTGGTAGCAGGGCCAGCCAGCCTGCTGCAGAAATGGGAAATGGGTGGACCGAGGCCCAGGAGACAAGGACAGACACACCCACCAGATGGGCCCCAAGTCCCTATTCTTCTGAGCAAGAGACCAGGAGAAAGGCCCACAGATAGAGCTGTGCTCTCCCACAGTACTTGCCAGGGAAATTCACGCTGGCCTGGCCGCTGCAGAGCCCGGTGGCCCTCAGGTGTCCCACCTGTGCTCCAGAACCCTGTGCGTCCCCATACTCAGCCAGTGAGAAGCACTGATGTAAGTCATCTGAGCCTGAGACATGAGACTAAGCTACTTCCGACGTGGGCAGCTGGGCCGGGACCCTAGGAGACAGGGGCTTCAAATAGGGCCTTGTGGACCGGGTGACAATCCAAGCTCAGGGCTCTAGAAGCACCATTGTCACCCATTCCCTCCTTCAGGGGATGTCATGTTCCCCAGATCTCAGCCTGCCATTAGGCAAAAGTGATATGAGCGCCTTCCAGGAGCCAGGCCTCTGTCCCAGGACCATGGCCACTCTGTTAGCAACAGCTGGGTGCTGATGCCCAGAGAGGAAGCAAAGAAGGTGGCCCTGGGGGTCCTGAAGGCACTGCTGAGAAATGGGGTACAATGGCAGAGATTTCTAAGAGGCCTCTACTGCCTCTTTGAAGGGAATTCTTTCTAGTGGCAGTCATGGGTGGGGATGAGGGAAGGGGATAGACACAGAGGCATAAGGAAGATGTTTAGTGACCACGGGAGCCTGCAACGGAAAAGGGTGGACCAGAGTCAAAAGCTGGAGGCAGTTGCCACATGGATGGACAAACACACTGGATTCCTTCTTGGTGGACCCCAGTACTCCTTAAAGAGATCCTCGCAAAGGAACACTAGCCAAGTGAGTACAGGCATGCAGTACGGAGGCCGTGCTGGTGGGTAGCGGGACTGCACAGCAAACAGCAGGAGAGAGTCAAGCCAGTGCTAGGAGCAAGTCAGTGGGCTGGTTAAGACGGACAAAGGGACAGAGATGGTGCTGAACTGAGAGAACAGGCCTGCATGCATGCATGTATGCATGCATACGTATACACATACATCATGTGCGTATGTGTTGATATATATGTATGTGCACATATATATATGCAATTGACTTTTATTTTATTGCATTGGTGTTTTCCCTGCATATATGTCTATGTGAGGGTGTTAGATCCTGGAGTTACAGACAGTTGTGAGTTGCCATGTGGGTGCTGGGAATTGAATCCAGGTCCTCTGGAAAAGCAGTCAGGGCTCTTAACAGCTGAGCCATCGCTCCAGCCCCAAGAGAATGAGCTTTGTGGGAAGCCTGGGAGGCCGACAGAACTCACAACCTGCCTCTGCAGAGGAGACCCCGGCCTTACACTACTAGAGATCTCAACATCGTGGACTTCCTACTGGATCCAGGCTAGCCACCCCTGATCCTGTGTTGAACACAGGTTTAAGTCAGTTCTACCGAATCAGCGCCTAGACCACACTACTCACAGCCTGCAAGGACAGCAGGTGGCAGCAAGAAGGCCCTGTTCTAAGTGTCCCT
This sequence comes from Alexandromys fortis, assembly GCF_014885135.2. Taxonomy (NCBI): domain Eukaryota; kingdom Metazoa; phylum Chordata; class Mammalia; order Rodentia; family Cricetidae; genus Alexandromys; species Alexandromys fortis. Next base: position 1,369,447 of record NW_026068054.1, on the reverse strand, counting down.
AGAGAAGGCCAGCTAGGGAAAGAGAGCTCAGGGCCAGGCTGCCTCCCATTCCACCCACCACCTAATCCGTCTAGGAAAGGAATTGAGGAACAACAGACCTTCAGCCAGGGTGGGTCAGAACCAAGACTGGCAAAAGCCAGCCATGATGCAACGCTGAAACACCACACAGCAGCAGGTCAGGCCGGATGCCTGTGGCTAGCTGGAGGTGCAGTGCCACCCTGCATCAGAGGACAGGAGGCCAATGGATAAGAGAAGAGGCCACCAAGTGTCCCTTCCCCACGCGGCAGAGGAAGCGGATGCTCGGCCAGCCGCCATCACAGCATGCATCTGACTCTCATATTTACCTGCCTGGCATCAACCCCATCTCACCAATGAGAAAACAGAGGGACACAGAGAAAAAGTGACTAACACAAGGGACGCCGGCTACCCTAGAGTTGCCCGCTGGCCCTGTCCACCCTCGCTGCCTACCACCCAAGGCGGGAGGACGGCCGTGACATGCTAATGACCAGCATTTCTGGAGCACTGGGGACCAACAGCAAGCCATTTCACGGCAGAAACAGGCTCCGCTCCATGCGGGTCCCCTACAGTAGGGGGAATGGGTGGCCCGATGACCCCCTTCCTCTGGCCACTGATCAGATGGGGCTGACTTGCGAGTCAAACTCAGTCCCTGCTCTGGTTCTGCACAGGCCTGTCTAGTTCAGTGAGAGCTTCCCCTTGAGGCCTGAAAAGCTTGAGCAGGGGTTGCCGTGACCGGGGCCTGCTCAGTGACTCCTCTGCCTTCTCCAGGAAAACCAAGATCATTCCCCAGCTGGGCTAAGCACCAACTAAGATAACTCAGCAGGGGCAGGTGGCTTATCTCTTAGTAGGAAGGACCACGCAGTTTGTCTTCCAGGGCAGAAGGAATCAGAGGCCACACCAAGGGAGAGCCCACCTTGCTACTCAGGCGGACCCAAGCAATGGTGGGGTGGCAAGGATCCGCCGTCCTGGTACAGCTCTCTCTCTACATAGCCAAGAGGGATCAGGCCAGCGAAGGACTCAAGTGGTCAGGCTTACGGGGAAGTTCCATGTCATCCAGCCGTCTCATGGTAGGTCCAAAGACAGCAGTCACACCGCACAGGGACCTCTGAGGAAACTGACTCTCCAGCTGGCAGGGAGGCCACCACCATTAGCACCCCCCCCCAACTAGTCCACAGCAGAGCCCCTGCTCTCGGCTTGGACCCGAGTTGGCATCCTGACATCCATTCTCACCCCCAAGCACGGTGGCCCACTACCCTTGCAGCGCACAGGTGAGAAATGGAGGGGGAGGACTTGACCCAGGACAGCACAGTACCCCCCCAGCCTCTGACCATACAGTCAAAGAAATAGTAACAAGATGGGTAGTGGTGGTGCATGCCTTTAATCCCAGCACTCAGGAGGCAGAGGCAGATGGATCTCTGTGAGTTCGAGGCCAGCCTGGTCTACAAGAGCTAGTTCCAGGACAGGCTCCAAAGCTACAGAGAAACCTTATTTGGGGGGGGGGGGGGGAGATAGTAACATATTGTAAGAATGTTCACAAGTCCTTCAGGCGGGGTCAAGCTGGACCTTTGTCCTCCTTCCTAGGAGGTGCTTTGGCCTGCGTCCCCCCTTACTGTGTCCACCTCCATTCCCTAGAACTCCAGGACCAAGTCCTAGCAAAGAGGCCTTTACAGGGCCACTTCCAACCCTGGAAATCGGTCACTAGGACACAAGCATTTCTTCTAGCTCCCACCGTGGGTGACTTTCCTGCAGCCCCTCCCCACACAGACACCTGGAACAGGGAGCCCCAGAATGCAAGGTACTCTAGAGAAACAGAAGAGACCTCAAGCCTGAACTTCCTGCAGTGCGCCTTGCTTCAGACTTCCTCTGAAGCCCAACCCTCGTCGCTGCGGTCTCTCTGCTCTCCAAGACAATAACACATTCCATGCCAGACTCAGTATCTTTCTACAGTTTTTTTTTTTTTTTTGGTTTGTTTTTTCTTGTTTCTATTTTGTTGTTGTTGTTTTTTTTTAACAAAATTCACTCAAACATTAAATACTTAAATTTTAATGTGTCCACTCACCCACAGGCTGAGACCTCCTGAGCTACAATAAACGAAGGATCCATGCCCTGGGGCCCCTGCGTCTAGACCGACCCTCACATTTAGAGCTGAGAGCTGGTGACAATGCTTAGTGACACAGAGCCTTCTAGGCAGGGCCAGCCCATACTGTGGCCTCCAGTCCAAGCCTTTGAATCTTTCTTGGATCCACATCCAGACACGATGCCACCCTTCCCCAGAGGCTGGCCAGGGAGATTGACTCCTGGGTCTGCCCCTGAACTGGGAAGAGGCACCTGTTCTATCCTGGACCGGGTGCTTGGGACCCCCTCCAAGCGCCCCATCTTGATCCTGGGGCCTTGAAAGAGAGGGAAGGAGGGGAAGGGGTTGTTTTCATTTCCTGAGGCATCTTGGCTTTCTGTCTCTTTAGTGTGTATTGCTTTTAGAGTATTTGTTTAAAACTGTCCCCCCCCCCCTTATTTTTCGTGCTGTGGATGGAACCCAGTGCCTCGGGCACGCTAAGCAAGTACTCTGTCCCCGAGCGACACCTCAAGCCCCACATTCAGAATTACTTTTGGTTGCTTTGTTTAATAAGTTTCCTTGATAATGTTTGTTTTCTGTGAGAAAAATGAAATGTACGTGTAAATGTAAAATCACAATCTCGAAAGAAACACGGGCATTTAAGAGCATGCAGTTCCCAGAACTTCAGGTAAGAGGGCCAAGTGAGCATCACTGCCCAAGATTCTGGCAGCACCATTTCGCCAGACCGGGAGAAGCCAGGGCCAAACCGTCTGGGTTTCCCAGTGAGGAGCCGCCCTCCCAACTGCCTGCCTAGGAAACGGAGGGGCCCCCTTCTCCCCACCAGCCAGCCCAGCCCACCAGCAGTCAGGCCTGGGCTTACCTCCTTCCCACAGGCCTGGGACCCAAGGCCTGTCCTGCTGTCCCCTCAGGCCTGGGCAAAAAAACAGATGCCGTCCCATTCCCGAATCACACTTTACCTGGCTCTCCTGGGGCCCTGAAGCTGCCCAGCCAAGCTCGGTGCCTGCAGGAAGGTGGCTGGGCCCTCGGTACCCTTGCTCTGAAGGCGTCTAGTCTCACACATGGGAAGGCTCCCTCCACCGGCTACCTAATGAGAGTGAGTCACATCAGGGGCCCACCACTTCCTGCTCGGTAGTGGTAACGGCAGAGGGCTAGCTAAGGCTGGGCCCTCAGCTCTGCTCAGCTCCTGCTGTGGTGGGGGTGTGAGGAAGGCCCCCTCTCCCAGCCTGCGAGCCTGCCACAGGAGTGGGGGAGCTGCCAGGCCAGGCTCCCAGCTCCAATGACTTCATGGAAATTTGAAGCTTGAAGCTGGAACAAATTTTTTTTTTGAAAAAAAAATTATGAAACAAGAAGTGAAAATCTCCATTAGAAGCCCCAAGACGACGGCTCCAACCAGAGAGCAGACGCATCCTCACTGAGCAATTAAAGCTGACAGCCTGGCACGAGCCTCCAGCTCAGCCACTCCCAGACAGGCCCCTTCCCTCCCTGGATTCATTCCACGACAGTGACGTGGTGGCCTGGGGTACCCATCTGAGTGGTCACAGATCTTTCTGCACTCCATATCTGTCCCCTGTCGGGGCTAGGGCAGAAGTAAGGTTCAGGCTTAGCCTTAGAATTCTGGTTCCAAACCAGCAGAGACCCTGCCTGAAGACCCTCGACGGCCATGATTATCATGAGCCCAGGACTCTGGCTTCCCTTCCATGGTGCCAGGCCTCACATTCCCCTGCAGTCACAGGGAGCTCAGTAGAAACAGCACACTGCAAAGGGCCAGGAGGCAATGGGCAGGAGCCTCCTGACACAGAGCGGGCACCCACCTAGTTCGCGGACAGTGCCTATGTGGGACCTAGAATACTGGGGTTCCTTCCTACCGTTTTCTCTAGCCGCCCTCCCCAACTCTATGTGAGCTTCTCAGAGCAAGGCATATCTCCCCCTCCCAGAGTGTGGGACATTCCTGGTGTAGCCCCCAGTCTCTATCCTTTCCCCCTGAAGGCTGTCTTCCCACAGGTTACGTCCCTGCTGAGAGCTACATCCTTTTGTGCCCAGCATCCAGAACACACCAGCAAAGAACCAGGACATGGACGGGATTTCAGAACCCCCTGTGCTGGGGGCGGGGGGGGGGGGTACAAGGTGGCCTACATGTCTGCTCTCTGAGTCACACAGGACTCTGGATTGTCACAGAAGCTACAGGAGGGCAGAGGGAACCTCACAGAGAAGCCAGACATTGATACACCCTTCACTGAACAATTGTCTCCCAGGCATGGGTGTGCCGAAGCGAAGAAGAAGCTGGTGTCACCAAGGAAGAGAAAAGGCAAAGACCTCTGCAACACACGCAACTGGAAATGAGTCCTGAAGACTATACAAGGATCACCCACAGTGCCAGCAAGATGGCTCAGCGGGGCAAGGAGCCTGCCAACAAGCCTGGCGGCCTGAGTTCAACCATGGAAACGCACATGGTAGGAAGAGAGAACCAACTCCCACAGGTTGTCTTCTGACCTCTGCATGTGTACGGTGGCATATGCATGTGAACACATACACACACACACTAAATAAAAATGCAATAAAACATTAAAAAAATAGGTTACCCACAAATCAGTAACAAAAAGACAAATGGCCAACAGTAGTGGCGCATGCCTTTAATCCCAGCACTTGAGAGGCAGGAGCAGGTTGAGCTTCATAAGTTCAAAGCCAGCTTAGTCTACAGAGTGAGTTCTAGGCCAGTCAGAACTACACAGTGATACCCTGTCACAAAATATAATAATAATAATAATAATAATAATAATAAAGACATTGGTCCAATTAAAAGACAGGCACCAGGCAAGCATGATGGGACACACTTTTAGTCCTAGCTACTCAGGGAACTGAGGCAGGAGGATTGCTTCAGCTCAGGAGTTTCAAGTCAGCCTGAGCAACCCCGTAAGACCCTGTCACAAGCAAACAATAATAATAAATAAAATAGACAAAAGATTAAGCAGGTGTTTCAACAAAGATGCTACTTAAACAACCAATAAGTGCCTAAAAGAATACTTAGTAGCATGAAGTAGGAGAAAATGAAAGTCCTACAGATTCTGCTGTACCACAAGGTCAGTTAAAGGAAAATATCGAGTGTTGACAAGAACGTGGGGCCAGGCCAGTTCTCGATCCTACTGATAGGAAACACTGAAGAGCTGCAGGGTGTGCACAGACTCTTCCCCTATGACTCCAAACTCAGGCGTTTGCACAAGAAACGTGCGGCTTTAACCGTGATTGGCAAACTGGAAACAGCCTGCCTGCCACAGCAGTGACGCAAGCCTTCGCGGACCTGTACAACACAAGCTACTCCACAGTAAGAAGGCGGGCCGCTGATAGAGGTAACCACACCATGAACCAAGACGGACCGAGTGAGAACCTTAGGGCTCCCTGGGCAATGCCTCTAGGGTGCCTGTTGATTAGGGACCTTTTGGGAGCTACCTCTCCCTCCGCTGTTAGCTACCCTGGCATGCAGAAATAACTCTTCCCCCGCCCCCTTCAAACCAGAGTCCTTGACTGAATTACACATCTTTTCTCGTAGTCACTGATTAATCCCTGGGTGCCCATTTATTCAGGAGGCTTGGTGCTGGGCACTATAAGACTCACAGGCCTGGCTTATACAGGACAAGACTCAAGTGAGGCCAAACAAAAAGCGGATGCTGCCAGCATGAGACGTGGCCCAGACTGGCACTTGTGAGCAGCAAGGAGAGTGTGTTGGGGTTGGATCCACCCATCCGGCAGGGAAGGCCCATGGACCTGGGAGTTCTCAGGCTAATGCAGGAGGAGCCCTCTGCCTCGATGCTAACTGGGGAAAGCACACAGAAACCTGGTCGTTGGAAAGGATCCTAGCTGTGGGAGGGAGGAGAGTCACAGGGCTGGACCACCCAGAGATGGCAGGAGATGAGTGATAACAAACCCAGAAATGTCTCACGCTCTCCCCTGGCCTCCTGCCTATCTCTCCTTGGAGAGCTTGACAACGCCAGCACACTTGACTCCCTCACCCCACACCTCACCCTCCCCTGAGGTCCTCTCAGCACTGAAGGCAGTGGGTGGCTCCTGTGGTCACATCTGACACTTGGCTGCGTTCTGGGCAACATGACGACCTCACAGGCACAGTTCACTAAGTCTCCCACCGTCCAGCCCCACTGCCCTCCTCAGAGGAGGAGGTCACTTTAGAGGGTTCAGCACTTGCCAGTATACACAGTTTCGAGAAGCAAGACTGGAAATCAGGGTTCCCTCGGCCTGACTCCACGGCTGTACCTCAACTGCTTCTTGGGAGTAAGGCAGGAACTTCTTAGGACAGATAGGTCCTGAGGACCTCCAAGTCCTGACCCACCAGGCTCCCTAGCCTTCTGTGAGAATGCTCCGTCTTCCCCCAGTTCCCTATCTTCCTGCAGCTCCCCCAGAATCTAATATCCTCGAGCCTGAAAGCAGAAGACAGGCAGACCGGTACCTGCAGGTTCCACCACCAGGCCTTTCTTCCGGGGCTCCACCGAGCCTCCTCTCCAGAGTCAGAGACACAAAACTGATTTAGATGCCCAGCCAGGAGGAGAGGGCCTGGTGAAGACCATCACTCTAGAAGCCGGGCACACAGACTCAAAAGGTTCCACTATGAGACCTGGGGTCCCAAACTCAGGAAAATAACCTCACCCATGCCAGGAAGTATTTGGTCTCTACAGAAAAGGGGTCCCAAGGTGAAGCTGGAGCCACATGCTGGGTAGGCAGGGATAAACAAGGCACAATTGTCAGTCAGCCAACCAACCAATAAGACTGAATGCTGAGCAAACAGTGACCCAGTTTGACAAGCCAGATGTGGAGCCCCACCCCCATGGAGAAACCCCACAGCACCCCACTGCCTTCCAAACCCTGGGCAGTTTCCGCAGGGGCAGGAAAGAAGTGAGGAGAGAAACAGCCCTCACTCTGTCCATGAGCCTCACAACCACGGTCTTCCTCCCCTGCCTCGGGGTCTCAGGACCCTCACTGGGCTGACCACAGTCTGAGCAATTGGCTGGACACTCTCACCAGTCCAGTTCCCTGACCTGGGGCAATGAAGCTCTACAGATGGAGGAGCTTCCGTGTGTGACCTCACCCAAGCCACAGCATTCCAGCGAGCTGCTGTAAGTCAAGGCAATACTGCATTACTGGCTGAGCATCTCTGAGGGCTTAGGTTCACAGTCAGTTAAAGAGACAGGCAGGGATGCTGGCTGGGGTTACCCTGGCAGTGCCAATCCCTAGAGCCTGGCTCTACTTCCTGCCTACTCTCCTCACAGACTTTACATGGCTGACCTGTGCCTCAGGATCAAGTCCCTTTTCTCGGCCCATCAGACCCCAACACTCAGCCCAATTCCTTTTCCCACCCTGTCTCCCTCATGTTACCACCCAACTGCCTCATTCTTCTCAGGCCCTTTCATTTCCTGGTCATGTCAAAATACTGTGAATCCAGTCAAGTCAGGTCTAGCAAGCCTCCCTCTGGGCCCCAGACCCATGCCACACGTGTTCCGCCACAGAGAAGAGGCAGTGCTAACCTGTGCAGCTCCCCGGTCTGTGCTGAGGGTAAGCAGCCCCAGGTGTACTTGTGACCAATGAGAGCCAAGGAAGGGGAAGCACTAGACTTTTAGGTGGACCACAGTGACCTGTACAGGAGCAGGTCCCTACTTTCATAAGGCTGTTGGCACATGAGCCTCCAGGGACCCTGCTTCCTAGGATTCATATTACTGACATAGCCCCAACTCCTTGTGTGACCAATGGGAAACAAACCAAACCAAACCAAACCAAAAAAAAAAAAAAAAAAAAAAAAAAAAAACAAAAAAAAAACAAAAAAAAAAAAAAAAAAAAAAAAAAAAAAAAAAAAAAAAAAAAAAAAAAAAAAAAAACCATGGGGCTGGAGAGATGGCTCAGCCATTAAGAGAGAACCAACTGCTCTTCCAGAGGACGGGGTTCAATTCCCAGCACACACACGCCAGTTCACAACTGTAACTCCAAGATCTGACACCTTCACACAGACATACATGCAGACAAAACACCAATGCACATAAAATAAAAGTGAATTATAACCAAAAAAAGAATTACTGAGATCATGTTACTTCTGAAGTCATAAAAGACATCAAGGCTTCTCTCCTGGATTAGCCCCTCTAGGGGAAGCTGTTTTTGGAGAAGATCCCCAATCCTCTCTCAGGCTTGCAGCTCCACAAGCAGTCTAGCTACAAACTCAGTTGACCACAAGTCGGAGCCACCAGAACATGATCTGACCACGGACACCAAGGGAAAGCTGGAGTGACCAATCATTTCATGGCAACAGACAAGGGAGCAAGCACTGTGCCTGAGAAGATTCTCAAAATGAAAGAACTGGAGAGTTAGGACAGTCTTCTGGCCGCCGGAGCCCCTGGGTCCAGCCGCACATGGCTTGTACCATAGCTTCCCCAGCTTTGATTCCAAGCCTTCTTTCCTTCCTTTCCCTTGGGCTGGAGCAGAGTGTCCAACACACCTCCCCAATCCTGTCTTCGCCACCCTGTTGTGCGGCAGCCCTGTCTATTTAGGAGGGTCCAAAGCATCTCTCAACTCTTGCCTCAGAGCCCGTGAGAAGGTTTTCCTGCAGCAACAGGGATTTCGGGACCTTGTTTATAGCACGTTCCTTCCCAGGCAATGCAGCACAGACCCATGGAACCCACTCTGCCACCAGCAGCAAAGCACTGTGGGGGTTCACCTCCTCGAGAGGCAGAGCAGGCTGCCCTCAGTACTCCCCCTTACCCCCGCCAGCCCTTCCATGCTCTGGCCAGTCAGAGGTGCCTTGCCAGCCCTTTGGTCCTGTCACTTAGCCTCCCTGCAGATAGCCTGCCGTCTGGGGAGCATTCTAATGCTTAGATTCCACTCCTCCCAGCCTGGGCTCAGGGACACACAAGGATCTCTTCCTGTCCTGGCTGGGCACATAGACAATGTCCTGGTCACACCTTCACTTCATAGGACAGCAGGATTTCCAGAAGAAAGGGACTTGGGTCATACAAGCCACGACAAACTAAGGAGCTAGGGTCTCGTGGCGGTCCTGAGGGTGAACTGCTGGCCGGTATCAAAGCTATTCCGAATGCCCATCTTACCAAGCAACACATCTCCCCAAATCCAGCCCCCACCACCCCTGCCAGTGCAGAAATGCCAACCTCCTGCTTGGCCTAGTCTCACGAGAGGTAAGAACAGAGACCCGCACCTGTGAGTGCTACAGCCAGTCCAGAGGCAGGAGCAGGTTCTGTGGTCACCAGATGTTAGCCAGGCCTGCGAGCCAGGTTTTTGCAGAAGGGAGAGGTCAGCCCAGGTCACGGTATGTTGAGTAACAGCAGAGAATCCTAAAAGAACAGATGTGAAAGCCATGGCCCTGCCAGCCAAATGCCTGATTTCCTTTGAAAGACTTGGCAGCAGGGGCTGCACCAAGTGCCTGTCCTTTCCTGTATCCAGCCTGGAATGACCTTGGGAGGGCAGGGAGGAAGACCACATCCCTTCCAGCAGAGCCTGGGAAACAGCTCAAGCAAGGAGCATAGCGTGGTGTGCACCAGGCCCTGGCTTCACACCCAGCATCACAGAAGAAAACAAAAATCAGGAAGAAGATACTGCAGGCCTTAAAAGTTACCATTGCATGACAGCACGTAGCTAGGTCTGTCTTTTAAGAAAGGGTCTCTAGCCCAGGCTGAACACTCTACGATGCCAGTATGACCTGCGGGCCTCCCCGCCACACCCTGTTTATGCTGGGCTGTAGATAGAACCCAGAGCCTCCCGGATACCAGGCAAGCATTCTACCAGCTGAGCTGCAGGCCGGCCCCTAGCACATTCTGAGGACTTCTGATTTATTTGTCCAGTTTCAGCTGATGAGAGAAGGCTGGGGCTTGGTAGCAGAGCACCTGCCTCGGTGTTGTGGAGGAAGAATGGAAGTAAGGAGACGGGGAAGAGGAGAGGAAGGAAATAGCTGGAGGAAAAGCCGCCATGGGTAAACCATGAAGAAAAGAGGAAAAATAAAGAGAGATGCTCTGAACAGGGGGTGGGGGGATGGTTCCCCAGACCCTGCCACACTCAGCAGCTGGAACCTGGTTAAAAGTGAAGGTTTGTCCTCACCGGAAGCCTGGAAGTGAGTGCCTGTCAGCGCTCCACTAGAAGAGTCCAGCAGATACCTTCCAGAGGCGGGCACTGCCAACTTCTCCACTCTGTATGGAGCAGTCCAGCTGACTTGGATAACCCTGTGGGTACAACCAACCGACGAGATTCAGGGGGCCAGGAACACAGTGGGGGACCAGCAGCACAGAAAAAGGTGCAAGTGAGATGGGCAAGAGATGGGTTCCACCCACACATAGGCAACAAATGTGAGCTACAGCGGGACCCTCACGAGACTCGTTTGGATCAGGAGTTTTGTTTTGCTTTTGTTTTTTGGACGAGGTCTCACTATGTAGCTCTGGTGGTACTGAAATTCACTATGTAGCTCGGGCTGGCCTCAAACTCATAGAGATCCACCTGCCTCTGCAGCCTGAGTGCTGGGATTAAAGGCGTGCGCCACTACCACTAGCTGTGTGTGTGTGTGTGTGTGTGTGTGTGTGTGTGTGTGTGTGTGTGTGTGTATAAAGTTTTTTGAGACAGGGTTTCTCTGTAGCTTTGGAGCCCGTCCTGGAACTAGCTCTGTAGACCAGGCTGGCCTCAAACTCACAGAGATCCACCTGCCTCTGCCTCACAAAGGCAGGGATTAAAGGCCTGCACCACCACTACCCGGCATGGACCTGTATTTTGTAAATACTGAAAAATAGCTATTTTATTATTCGAGACATGCTGGTTCTCCGGACCCTGCCTTGACCTCCCGAGTGCTGGGCATGCACACCACGAACAGCTCCATATTTGTCCTCTCTCCTGGCAGAGCACTTGAAAATCCCCACAAGTTGGACATATGCGTCATGAACAATAGTCACCATGCTGGGCCACTGCGCTCTTGAATAAAGTGCTCCATCTAATCAAGAGCTCTTCCCTTTTGGCCTTATAACTCACTATCTCACACGGACGTGAGAGCAAGTAGGATTTGTGCTCTTTTTTTTTTTTTCTGCCTCTCATCGGTATTGTCGTAACAGAATGGCCTCCTTTTGGAGGCTCCATCATACTTCACTGTGCAACTTGCCACAGTTTCTCTACCACGCCTCTGCTATTGGGACCCGAGGACGCCTGTCTGCTTTGCTGTGGAGGAGGAGTTGCTACTGCCACGGGAGTGCTGACAGGGTCTCTCTAGCAAACCCATCTCCGAGTCTGGGCTATAAACCTAGCGCTGGGTCCTGTGTTAGCCCTGTTCCTAGTTACTTGAGAAGCCTCCTCTCTCCCCGGTTTCGGTAACGGCTGCGGTGACTCCATTCCCATCAGCGCTGTGCCAGGGTTCCTCATCTCCAAATACCGCCAACAGTCATCTCTCACCGTCTTCCTAATAGCCATTCTGACAGGCGTTACATAGCCTCTCCTTGTGGTTTTGCATGTGTTTCCCTGATGACTCACATCATGTTATTGTATGTCTGCTGCTCACTTGTAGGCCTCATGTCCACGCACGCCGTTTGCCCATTTTGAATAAGGGCTCTTTAGATCCCTGCTGTGACTTTCCTAGCTCACATGTTTGGGATATTAACCCCTTATCAGATGCTCACCTTGCAAATATGTCCCCTACTTCACACACCCTCTCTTTCCTGGGATGCCTCCTTCCCCGTGAAGAAACTTCAGTCTGATGTAATCCATAACCTAAGATTTTAGAACAAAAGTATCACAGGGATCTCTCTCTCTCTCTCTCTCTCTCTCTCTCTCTCTCTCTCTCTCTCTCTCTCTGTTTTATAGTCTCAGATTGTATGCCTTTAGTCCTCTTGGACTGGTGTGTGTGTGTAAAATGTATGAGACAGGAGCCTAATCTCTTGTAGGTGGATACCTACTTTTACTATCCTTTTCCCTTTGTGTATTTTTGGCATCTGGCTGGAAATCAGTCATAAATGCCCTATCCTGTTCCATTTTTATGCCAATGCCATACTATTTTAATTTCATAAGCTTTGTAGCATAGTTTGAAACCAAGATGTGTAGAATCTTCAGTCTGAGTCTTTTTGCTTGAGATGGCTTTGACTATTTGGGGTCACTTGTGGTTTCACATGAATTTTACAGGGTTTTTTTTTCTACTTCTGTGAAAATTGTCATTGGAATTTTTATAGAGATTACACTCAAATCTGTAGATCACCCGGGGTATTTGAATATTTCAACAATATTAATCCTTGCAAGCCATGAATATGGGCTACATTGCCATTTATTTTTGTTCTTTCACCAGTACTTGATAAATATCAGTCTGCAGAGAAAGTCTGCAATCTTTCATCTCCTTTGGTTAAATGCATTGCTAAAGCCTCTTCTGGGCTCTGGAATTATTTCTTCTCTGGCTAGTTCCCTGCGAGTGTGTGGAAACACGGCTAGCTGCCCAGTACACGGATCCTGCCTGTGGAGTTTATTGCATTCCTTTATCAGTTCTAACAGATTTTAGGGCCACGTGTGTGTTCCAGACTCATTATCTGTTTCTGAAACTTGTACGGATGGAGTGATGTGTTGTCTGGAGGGGGAAGTGTGTGGGCAGAGATGACCCGCGGCTAGCCAGGATGTGTAGGCTGGGGATGAGTCTATGGTGTAACCACACCTTTCTGCACAGGGTCGTTTTTCCACAATGAAATGCCAAAGTGCATCCCCATCAGAGCCCTGACACCTGTTGTCACATCACCTTCTACAGGTGAGGAATGTGTGGCGCCTCACTAGGGCCTCAGCCAGTGGGCCTCATTCCCAGCAGGAGGGAAGACGGAAGTCCAGCAGGCTGCAGCTGCAGGGCCTCTGCCTTCCCGCCACCTGTCAGCCAGAGCACACTCGCCACCTTCCCCGTGTACCTGCACCTCACTGGTGGGACTCGGACTCCAGGTTCCAGTATGGATAGCATCTCATGCCTGTCCAGGCAGAGCCCTCTCTAGAGAGCTCCTCCCTGTCTCATCCCCAACCACAAGAGAGCTTACCCAGTAGCAGAAAGCCCTCAGAGCCTGCCATGTCCACACCCCAGATACAGCTTAACACAAACCCATGTTTGTCTATGGCCACCACTATGTCAAGAAATGGACTTGTGTTAGCTTAGCTTAAATAGGTTTTCCCACTGCATGCAAGGGTTTGGCTGCTGGTTGTTTGAGCAGAGACGTAACTATAAAACTACTGAAAAGGGGGGCCAGAGAGATGGTTCAGCATTTAAGGGTGCATGCTGCTCTTGAAGAGGACCTGTTGGGGTCTCAGCATACATGTCAACAGCTCACAACCCCTGCAACTCCAGCTCCAGGGTTCATCTGTCTCTTGCCTCTGCAGACACCTGCACTCTCATGCACAATGGTTCCCCTTCCCCACCCACCACATATACATAAACATAATTAAAAATAATTTTTTAAAAATTAAATATTGAGGGGCTGGAGAGATGGCTCAGAGGTTAAGAGCACTGGCTGCTCTTCCAGAGGTCCTGAGTTCAATTCCCAGCAACCACATGGTGGCTCACAACCATCTGTAATGAGATCTGGCACCCTCCTCTGGCGTGCGGGCATACATCGAGGCAGAATGTTGTATACATAATAAATAAATAAATCCAAAAAAAAAGGATAAGCCTAGGCTTATTTTAGAAAAAAAAATTAAATATTGAAAAATACTGAGAACACTCTTAATGTCCAGCCACGGAGGTCAGGGAAAACCAGTCAACACCCCTGGTTAAATGTTGCTCTGTCTGAAAACCCTAAGTCTCCAGCCCCCAACTCCACAAAGAGCAGGGTCACATGACAGTCTACTTCGAGACCATCAAGAAAGGTGATGCTCTCTTCCTCTTCTGTACTGGACACTGAGCCCAGGCCTTGTGCATGAGGTAAGCACTCTGCCACTAAATGACGTTCCCAGCCCTGTTTTTGATTGTTTTGTTTGATTTGTGTATATGCTTATACTAGTTCACGCAGGGCGGGGATGCACGTGTGCCAGCTCAGTTTAAATTAATCTTATTTCATGCACACACATGTGTCCACCTATGTGGGGCTGAAGGTTGGCACTGAGATGTCTTCCACAATCACCTTTACCACCTTATTTTTTTTTTTTTTTAGAGACAGGGTCTCTCGTTGAACACGGAACCCACCGATTTGGCTGGACCAACTGGCCAGAATATCCCGAGATCCTCTGGTTTCCACCGTCTCCCAAGCGCTGGCACTGCAAGTGTGTGCCACTGACCCGGCTTTGTAGGTGGGTCAGGAGATCAAGTCACAGCCTCACATTTTCACAGCAAGCGCCTGACGTGTGACAACCTTTTAGCTCTAGGCTCGCTTCTGATTTTAACTCAAGACAGGCTCTCACCAAGTTATTCAGATTGTCCTGGAACCCACGCTGTAGCTGAGGCTGCCCTTGAACTTGTGGTCCTCCTGCCTCAATCTTTTGAGCAGCCAGGGCAGGTGTGCGTGTGCACGCACATGCATGCATACGCACACACATGTACTAATGCCACATCTAACAAGAAATGGCCTGAAAGGACATACCCCCATATCCAACATTATATTTTAAAGAGCAAAGACCCAATCAAGGTATGGTGGTGCACACCTGTAATCCCAGTACTTGGGGAGACTGGGGCAGAAGGATCAAGAGTTCAAGGCTAACCTGAGATACGTATCAAGATCCTGTCTCAAAAAGCCATCTCCAAAGGGAGGAGAGTGAAAGGTGGCTGTTGGGTTTTCTTCCCATATTATCACTGTAGTCTCTAATTTTCATTTCAATATCAAATTGGGATGTTTCTAGAATTTAGTAACGAAAGTTGGCCTAAGATAAGAACCACGAAACAAGCCTTCCAGGCAGCAGATTCTCAGCTGCCCACTCACCACACTGTGGCCTGGCTGAAGACCCTCGAGGTCATATCACCCATGAACCTCAGTTCTGTCATACCCCACACCCACCAAATTACCCCCCCCTCCTGCCATCTTCACAAAGCCTGGTCCCTCCTCTAGGAGGTAGAAACTGTACCACACACCCGTTGGGTCACATACACTATGCGCATGGCCACTACCCCTCCCATAAACCCCTTTCCTGCCTAACGACCCTGTTTCTAGGCTGTTAGGACCGGCTGTGTCCAGAACCATTCTGTCCCCGTTTGCAGAGTCGTCCTTGATGGAGGACAGATGTGTGTCCCCATTTTACAGAGACTTTTACAGAAGTTCAGACAAGGCATGGCCACTTCCTTTGTACAGCAAAGGTAAGGCAAAAATCACAGCCTGGACCCTCTGAGAGCCCCACCCTCACCCCAGTGAGGGACCAGGGACCAGCAACAGTTCAGGGCTGGGGCCAGGGCAGAAGAACTGGGAATACAATGTAACATAAAGGCAAGAGCCTCCCCCTGCCCTGCATCCCCAGCACCCATCCCATTCCCACTCCCAGCAGATGAAGGAAGACAGCCCCGAAGTTCCCCCAGGACAGCAAGCCCAAAGTCGCGAGGGGCCATCAGACACTGGGCCAGTGAAACAGGTCAGCCAGGAGGGGATGCTGGCAAGCAAAAGCCTGGTTATGAAGAAGTGCCGCTCAGCTCCAAGCCCCAACACAGCCAGTGACACCGACCTTCTGAGCTGGCAAAAGAAACTAGAGATTGGCGGTTTCGTGTAAAGCTGTATAGCAATCATACAAAGAAAACTCTAAGCTCCTCCTGTGGATGTCCTGGAGTCTGCTGTGTGGACTTGAGCTCACCATGTGACCTCTCTTGAATAGCTGTGATCTGCATCACGGAGAGTTAAGACCTGTCCCTCGGTTATTTTGGCAATGAGACAAGACACACTTAGCCGGGACTAGTGATAACAAAACAACACTAATAGCTAGTGTTTCCTGAGTTCAAGTGGAGGTTATTTCACTCGGACCACAGGCGCATAGGACAGGCCTTACTGCAATGCTGCAATGCTTACTGCAAAGCTTCTGCTGCAATGCTGAGGCACATCTGTAACCCCAGCGTTCAGCAGGTGAAGCAGAAAAGCATGAGTTCAACAACCACCTTGGGGTTAAGGGAAAAAATCTTCAGAAAAGTCTTAAAACAGGGAATCCTATTTTCTTTCTCCGGATCTGTGTAGTTACCCTATTTTGCTCCGTTTTCTTTATTGTCTATCTGCATAGATCTCTTTAATAGTTGTGTGTGTGTGTGTGTGTGTGTGTGTGTGTGTGTGTGTGTGTTTGCAGTGCTGGGATGGAACCCAGGGCCTGGCACAGGCTGGACAAGAGCCCCATTACCCTGCTTTTATCATAAAACACCCATATCATACCAGGTGGTGGTGGCACACTCTTTTAATCCCAGCACTCAGGAGGCAGAGGCAGGTGCGTCTCTGAGTTCAAGAACAGTCTGGTCTACAGACCTACAGAGTAAATTCCCCGGACAGGCTCCAAAGCTACACAGAGAAACCCTGTCTCAAAAAACAAACAAATGGGGGCTGGAGAAATGGCTCAGTGGTTAAGAGCACTGACTGCTCTTCCAGAGGTCCTGAGTTCAATTCCCAGCAACCACATGGTGGCTCACAGCCATCTATAATGAGACCCGGCGCCCCCTTCTGGCCTGCAGGCACACATGGAAGGAATGCTGTACATATAATAAATAAATCTTAAAAAAAAAAACTTAAAAAAAAAACAAATGAATAAATGAATAAATAAATAAATAAATAAATAAAGATAAAACACCCACACTCCACTTGCAGCAACACTGCTCCTGTAACCTTTCTCATGCTGCAGCTCACTCTCGGGTCTCCTGTGATCTTTCAGCCTGGAGCTGGTCCTTGGCCTTTAATCCTTATTGTCTTCACTTTAGAGATGAGAAACTGAGGCCCAGAGAGGCTGATGCGCCTGCCCAGGGTCACCCTACAGGGAAAGGTGAGTGGGGGGGAGAAGGGTTTAAGTTCAAGAGAGGTCCCCTCCAGGCTGTGCACTGTCTCCAGACCTCAGAATGCCAGCAGCCGCCTCACCATCAGCAGGTGGGGGCTGGGCTCCCTCTGGAGCAAACGGAGGCTGAGTGTAGACACCTCGTTCAGCTGGTGATTACCAAGCACCTGTCTGGGCATACCACCTGGGGTCCTGCTCAGCACCCACAGGTGGCTATGGCCCTGGTGGAGTGCCACCCCCTCATTCTGTGACCCCAGTTAGCCATTGGAAGATAAACAGTGTACTCAGGCAGAGAATACTCCCCACCTGTATGCAAACTGGGACAAAGGGGACTGGGAAGGGATGGGGCCAGCTGGGTGGTGGTGAAGCTGCCTTTAATCCTAGCACTTGAACTCTGGGTTCAAGGCCAGTCTGGTCTACAGAGCACGCCCCAGGAGAGAAACCCTGTCGCAAAAAAACTGAGCAGGGTGGGGGTGGGAGGGTCTCTCGGCTTAGCCCTGGCTGTCCCAGAACTCCTAGGTGGACCTGGCTAGCTCAGGACACACAGGAATCCACCACCTCTGCCACCCAAGTGTGTCACCACACCTGTTCCACCCAGCTTTTTTTTTTTTTTTTTTTTCTTTCCTGTGAGTTCTGGGGTTTAAACTCAGGCCACCAGGCTCGAGCGTGTTACCGCCTGGGTTAGCTCCCCAGCCCCAGCCTGTTCTCTTCTCAGCACAGCAGTCTAGGTCACTGTGTTCAAAAGGCCAAAGAGACAGAGCCTAAAGCCTCAAGGGCCCCAGGCCACTTCCCTGACCGGCAGACTAACCAGGCTGACTGTAGCCACAGCCTGGCCCCTTTCCAGAGCAGATGATAGCTGCCCACCGGGAGAGGAGAAGGCCTAGAGCAAAGGCTGGGAGGTGGACACGGGCGTGGGTGATACTGCGTCGGACGTTCAGCCCGCAGTATTCGGGACAGAGAGTGGGTTACTTCCCAAGTTCTGTTCTTACTCTTCTTGTACTCTTCACTCAAGGACATAGGACTTGTGAAATACAGTCAGAACCCCGCCTATCATACCAGGCCTGATTTTTGACCATAGAGGTTTTTTTTTCCCCCTTTTTTAAATATTTATTTATTTATTATGTGTTTAATATTCTTTCTGCGTTATGCCTGAAGGCCAGAAGAGGGCACCAGACCTCATTACAAATGGTTGTGAACCACCATGTGGTTGCTGGGAATTGAACTCATGACCTTTGGAAGAGCAGGCAATGCTCTTAACCTCTGAGCCATCTCTCCAGCCCCCATAGAGGTTTTCTGTGAGTTCCTTAACCAGGCTCTACTCTTCTGTACCTCTCTCTCAACCCACAGCTCCCTCGTGGTAATGTCTCTACACCCCTCACACTTCCCTTCTGGGAGGTGATGTCACATGGTCCCGGCAGAAGAACGCTGTTTGATAAAAGGACTTTTTCTTTAAATCAGAGTAATATCTTGCTATGTAGTTGCTTGTTCTTTAAAAATGTTTTGAGGCACTAGAGAGGTGGCTCGGTGGTCTTCGTTGCCAGCATCCACATGGTGGCTCACAAACACCTGCTACTCCAGGCATGAACACAGTGCACACACATGCATGCAGGCAAGGCCCTCATATGCATACAGTACATTTAAAGACAAAGTATTTTGAAGTTTGGAGTTGTGTTTTTACTAAACTCCATAGTAAATTCAATCTACAGTAACTGAATTCATACCAAATGTTTTTAATTGATATGAATTTAATTTTGTCATTTTCCTTTAAGGTAAGTATTATGTATACTTGCCTATAAAATGTACTAAAACTTCTTTGAAATCATAAAAAGAACTCTTCATACCCAGTTTCATGGCATTTGCTGGTGCAGGGCAGAAGAGCGATCCCAGAACCTCAGCCGGACCCCCAGCCACCGTTTTGCGGGCCAGGAAGCACTGGTTCCCAAATGAGAACTATCACTAACCTTACCACCTCCCCAGTTGGCCTACTGTCCCCGGAAGGAATCACCTATCTCCCCGTCTACCCCTCTGTCCAGCCTCCTCCCAGAGGAGAACATCACACCTCAGATGCAGCAGGAGACGCAACCCTGCCGTAGACCCTCCGGACATGCCTTCTGCCTGGGTTCCAGGCCTTTCTGTTGCGATCGAAACACCTCATGGCCTGAGACCTCACCATGGGAGACCATGGGAGACCTCGCAGATACAGCTGCTTCATGTAAAGCCAGCGTCACGTCCCTAGGACTGCTGTTGAAAACTCACCAGGATGAACACAGAAGGAAAAGATGGGCCTCTCCTCCTCCCCACTGTGACATTTTGAAAACACCATGTAAACAAATAAATGACATCAAGAAACTTCTCCAAAGATTCCTCCACAAAGACCACACTCGACAGACCAGCCACTCTGCAGTCTGAGTGCTCCGTAGCACGGACCAGACACCCTGTTGTCCTAGCATCCAGTGGCCTTCAGAGGGCAGGGCCACTTGAGACTAACAACTCACCCATCTGCTTGCCCAGACACTGTTTGGCACTGAAAGGTCCCCCTCTGGGTTTGGTCAGGGACCACCATAGGCCACCAACGCCCTATGTCCAGCTACTGAAGAGAAGTCCACAGGAGCAACAGGAAGAAGGGAGGGGGGATAGCATTCTCCAAGCTTGTGGCCTTTCTTTCCACAGGTGATCTTAGGCCCACTGGAGACTCTGCCTTTGGGCATAGGAGTTCAGTTTACAGGCGTGACACATCAGAACTACGTCAGAATGGGACGAGAAGGTCAGAGGATTGAGCCTTGCTCCTAGTTCCTGGCCTAACTTATCTTGAATGACCGCTGCTTTCCCAGATGTCAGTGAGGCTGCCTAATTCACGGTTAACTGGTTACAAGGCCAAAGAGCATCCACCCACAAAACCCCAACGACATGAAACACCAAGATGACTTAGTGCCTGGGGAGCCTGAATTCAGCACCACAGGAAGTGGTCCACACAGATAATGACCCCCAACTCATCTAGGGAAATCTGCTTGCCAGACTGCATAGGCCCAGCAGCCACTCCCAAGTGGGCCTGTCTCCTTACAGATATGAGGACTGACCGTTCTTGTCAACCAAACCTCAAGTCACCGGGGCCCAAGCTGTGCTGCCCCGTGAGGGCCCTACCACTTGTCAAAGCAGCCCTGCTCCAACAGTTCCCTCTGAGGGCCTGGAGCTGGCTGTGCAGCCAGTCTCCCGGGCCACACAGCAGGCCAGGCAGTCTTACCGGTTGAATGCTCCGTCCAGCATCAGGACTTAAGCTCCTACTGTCCTCTCAGCTTAGGCTCTGTGCTGGGCCTCTTTACCCTGAGAGGAAGGCATCCAGGCAGCTAACCAGGTCCTCAGCACCCTGCCCCTTCCTTACTGTGGAAGGCTTGAGGGGGGCCTGTGGAGGTCCCCGCTCGGCTACCCCCACCCCCGTGCAGCCCCTTAGCGGGGGTCCAGCTGGATGGTGGCTCTCAATGAGCTGTGTCCCCTAGTCACTCTAAGCAGACCACCTAGACCCCTGGCTAGCCCCCAGGGACACATCAGACCCTCCCCGTCACCAAACGCCCACAGCAATCCAAGCGAGGGGTGTGCGGGAACCCGCGCCCGGGTGATCCAGAGCCTCGTGCCTCCCCCGTCTCCCCCAGACCGGGAAGGAAGCTTCTGAGGGGAAGCGCGGGGCGGAGGCGGCCTGCCTGGATCCCGCGCCCCGGCCGGAGAAGGGCTGGCCGAGCCACCCGTGGCCACCTTTGCGTTTGTCCCGCGGGAACCGAGGCGAGGACCCCTACAGCCACGCCCGTCGCCCGAATCCCCGGACGTCCCAGCCCGCGTTCGCGCTCACCTGCCGCCACCGCCGCCGAGGGCCCGGCACACTGGAGTTCCCGCCCGTGGGTGTGAGAGCCCGGGCGCCCCCAGCTGGCCGTCCTGACCATGCGGGGCGCGGGCCGGGGAAATGTCCCCACCCGGTCCTCAAGTAGCCACCTCCGGCTCCCTTACCAGCAGCGCTCGGCCCTCTCCCGTGTCCTGAGTCTGCAGGAGGGAGCCACGCCCGCAGCCTTAGGTCACCAGACAGATCCCATCTCCGGGGTTCCCAAAGTACCTCTCCCACGTGGTTCCCGGCTCCCGGTCCATTCCCACCTCCGAGATTATTAGACAATGTTGTCTCCGCCGCCGCCTCCCTCCAGAGCTCGCCTGCCCTCCGGCCACGCCCCTGTTTCTGGAAGGCTCCAGGCTGCAACTAATGCTCTCCTGCCTCGAGTGGATGTCCCAATCTTTTGTCACCCAGATCTTGACTTCTTAGGAGCGTCTGAGAGGAGAGCTACCCACCCATCTGCCTTACAGGCACAACCCTATTCACCTGGAGGGAAAAGCCAGCCTAAGAAAGTTTGTGTGTGTAGCCTGGTGGTGGCTCCTATAACCTGGAGTGGAACACCAGAGTTGGAAAAACAAAATAACAACAACAACAAAACACACACACACAAAAACAAACAAACAAAAAACAAAGAAAAACTGCCCTGGCCAGCCAGTGATGGCACACATCTTTAATCCCAGCACTCAAGAGGCAGAGGCAGGCAGATCTCTAAATTCGAGGCCAGACTGCTCTACAGAGTGAGTTCCAGAACAGCCAGGGCTACATAGAGACACCCTGTCTCGAAAAGTTCCCTCCCCCTCAAAAAAAAAACTACCCTGTTTCTGAGGCTGGGCAAGCAAGACGGTGCTGCCCTGAATCACCATGAAGCCACCCAGCAGGGCGTTCAGCTGGGACCTCCCCAGGCCGTCTGTGCCACATCCTTGTGTGTATGAACGGCTTTCCACATTGCTGGGCCAACTCAAAACCTTGGTGGGATCTGTTCAGTGATGTCCTGAGCATCTGATGGGCACACAGGTGATCCTGGGACAAGCAGAGGGGAGGAACCTGTCTGGTCTAGTGGGATCCTGGGACCAGGTACCCCACGAACAGGAGAGAGGAGGCGCCAGAGGATCATGACTGCTTCCCACAGAAGCCCCACATCCCACCCCAGAGATCATCTGTCACCTGGAAGGTAGTAACCGATTTCCACTCGAGGGGAGCAGTCAAGGCTTACGCCCCTGTCTTCAGCAAGACTGCCCAGCCTTCCTGACATTGGCCAGACATTACTCCTGGCAGGCCACAGTGATGGCCAAGGTGACCCTTGCTGTCTAGACTGAAGCCTGTTGGCTTTTCCTCACTAAGAGCCCTGGCCTTAGTTCCCAAGAGACAAGCCCCCTGACAGATGGCAGCCCTCATCAGAACCCCAGCATCCTCACTCCATCAACAGAAACCATGACACAGACAGCTTGCCTAATTGGTCCCAGAACTCCAAAATGGGGGGGGGGGATGACTTGGTGCAGAGGTGGCATATCCTCCAGTCTTTCCAAAAGAAAACAAATGAACTAACAAACAAGACTGCAAGGAGCCCTCGGTTCTTTTGGTGTGGGAACAATACTATGACTTTGGTCTTTGGCATTTGTACGTCATCTGCACACAGGCCTGTGACCAATCTGCCAGCAGACAGGAAAACAGAACCCGAGAAAGGGAACGCAATAGGATGCTTGTCTCGGCATATGCCGCCAGCCCACAGGATGCCTTTACAGTCCTCATCTCTGCTGCGGACAGCCCTGTGGTAGCCTGATGGGGCCCCAGTCGATAATTATGTTCAAACTGTGGCCAACACTCTATCTCCCAAAGGTCCAGCGGAAGCGCTCGCTGGGTGGGATAGGCCTGAGATTCTCAGCACAGTGTGGCTGGGGTACTTGACTTTCTAACTTGTTTTGTTTGTCAAGACGGGGTTTCTCTGTGTAACAGCCCTAGCTGTCCTGGAACTAGCTCTTGTAGACCAGGCTGGCCTCGAACTCACAGAGATCCACCTGCCTCTGCCTCCTGATTGCTGGGATTAAAGGCATGCGCCACCACTGCCTGGTCCTGCATGTCTGTACACCACATGAGCTCAGAGCTTGAAGAGGCCAGACGAGGGTGTCAAGACCCCCTGTAGCTGGAGTTACAGTCATGAGCTGACGTGTGGATGCTGGGACCTGAACTCTGGTCCTTTAAAGAGGAACAAATATTCTTAACTACTGAGCCATCTCTCCAGTCTCTATGTGTGGATGTTTTTGCCTCTATTGCTTGTAACGCCTGCACTACCGGACAGTATGCGAGCCGGGAACTCAGCTGGAGATTTAAACACGTACAGGGACAGAAAAGGACTCCAGACCGAGCTGCACCACTGCCTTCCTCTTACTCCACCGCCACCTTCTCCATTTGCCACATGCAGACAGGCAGCCCAGCGGGGTCTGGGTGCTCCAGCTTGCCTCAGCTCCAGCACTTGTTGCCGTGGTCGCCAATGTTCCTGGCACTGCCGTGGCATCCCCCTCGGCCCCACAACCTCTAGTAAACAATTTTGGGAATTTGGACGTCATTCTCTCTCCAGACTACTTCCTGCTGTTTATTGGTTGAAGTTTCTTTCGGGGTTTTTCCACAATGACCTTCAGGGGGTCTTGGTGCATCAAACCACATTAGTCTAGAAGAAATCCACAGGTTCTCATCCTCTGTAGAAACAAAAGCAGAACCTCTTTTCCAAAGCAACAAGTCCTTAGACCTGTATTTTAAAGTCAAGATACCTTTCTTAGAAGTTCCCAGAATCAAATATCTCTCTAGTTAAAAAAAGAAAAGACAATATACATGATCCAAATTCTCTGTGCACATTCCATCCTTTCGTGGCTTATTATTTCTTTACTCCTTTTAATCTGACTGTCTGCACTCTGTCTCTTTAAAGACTTACTCTTTTTCTTCCATTCTTCCTTTTAATCTGTCTATACTCTGTCCCTTTAAAAACTTACTTTGTCTTCCATTCTTTTTGAGGCCCTCAATTCACCCTCCTGCCTCCTCTTTATTACTCTCCTGCTGGCCAGCCTTCTGGAGGGCATCCCTCAGAGAACATCTAGTCACTGACCTCAGTGGTGCCTCCTGCTGTGGCGCCTGCACCACCTGGAACCACTATCCGGCAAGAGTCTGGGGATGAAAACACACATAGACACATACCCATCTTCAGTCCACCCTCACCATTCCCAAGGGCGATCTCTCGGCATCTCCCTAGTTGCTGATCTCGCTGGGAGCCTCCACTTGTAACATCCACGTGAACACACACGTGATACTGTGTGTTCTACGGTCCTATAGTGCCTGTACTATGTGTACTATGGTACTATGCCTGTAGTGTATGGGACTGTTCATGAGTCTCGGGCAAGGACCTTGAGATTTAAGCATATACGCACACAGACAGAGACACAGGGACACGGGTCATTCTTGATACAAGAATGCCAACTTTATTGTGTTCAGGGGCAGTTTATATAGTACTCTGGGCATGCCCCAGCTCTGGCCTTGCCCCAGCTCTTGGGATCTTTCAGCTGCATCCACCAGAAACCACTCCCCTGTCTCGTGCTCAGAGCAGCTGCAAACACTAAAAAACAAGTTGTTTTGCTCAGAGCAGCTGCAAGCAAGTTGTTTACATGAAATTCAGGGTCTGGGGGTCCACAGCCCCCAACATTTGCTTATGTGCCTGCAGAGGCCAAAGGAAGGTATCAGATCCCCTGGAGCTGGAGTTACAATTGTGGGTTGCCAAGTAGGTTCTGAAAACAGAACTCAAGTCCTCTGCAAGAGCAGCAAATGTTTTTGAGTACTCTAGACCCTCCACCTAATTTTTGGAGAAATCGTCTCTCAGCCAGGTGGAGGTAGCACACTCCTTTAATCTCAGCACTCAGGAGGCAGAGGCAGACAAATCTCTGAGTTCAAGTCCAGCCTGGTCTACAAAGTAAGTTCTATGACAGGCAGGGCTACATAGAAAAACCATGTCTCAAAAAAAAAAAGAAAGAAAGAAAAAGAATAAAGGAAGAAAGAAAGAGAGAAGAGAAGAGAAGGGAAGGGAAGGGAAGGGAAGGGAAGGGAAGGGAAGGGAAGGGAAGGGAAGGGAAGGGAAGGGAAGGGAAGGGAAGGAAAGGAAAAAGGAAAGGAAAGGAAAGGAAAGGAAAGGAAAGGAAAGGAAAGGAAAGGAAAGGAAAGGGTCTCTTCCTGAACCTGGAGTTGTTTGACTACATTAGCTGGCCAGTGAGCAACAAGGACTCATGAGTATCCATCGCCCTCGCCTCCAGTGCTGGAGTTACAGGGTGCACGGACCCAGTACACAGACCCAGCTATACCACAGCCTGGCTGTGTGTGGTCTGGGGAAGTGCTATTAGGAGGTGGAAGGCTAGCTGAGTTGGGGAACTCCATCTATGCAGTTTTTAGATTATCCCCCGTGCAGCTGTTAAATAATGCAGCTATTTGGGGGTCACCCACACTTTTATAGGTAAACACCAAGCTGAATTGTTCCTTTGCTCTGTTGTTGGCACCCTATCTGGGACGAGCAGAATTTGTTCATCTCTGGAACTAGAGTGATAGCTCTGTGGTTAAGAGTACCCACTGCTCTTGCAAAGGACCCAGGTTCGGTTCCTGGCACCTACATGGAGGCTGACAAGCCACCTGAAGTTCCAGTTCTAAGGCATGTGACCCCCTCTTCTGACCTCTGCAGGCACCAGTCACTCACAAGGAATGTCGTTTTAGGAGTCCATGGAGCACTTAGGAAGTGAGGCCTCCTGCCTGGCAGAAGCGAGGTCCTGCCTGGAGGCGGGCCTTTGATGGTTACAGCCTCTTCTGGTTCTAGCCTGGCCTGAGTGTTTTGCTCACTGACCCACTAGGACCTGGGAGAGCAGCTACATTGTTTCCGCTCCCCAAGTCCCACAGTAGACTGAGCTGTTCCCTCCGCCGAGCCTTCTTCACTGTGTTAGACTGAAACCACGAGCCAAAACCCTCTCCCATTAAGCAGCTTCTGTTGGGTACTTGATCCGAGACTGAGAAACCCGTCTAATCCAGATAATGGGCTCTGCGAGTGGGGCTGTTGGTGTCCTAAGTCTGACCATGGGTTTCATCAGCCTTCAGGACTGCTTTGTGGGAGAGTCGGGAGCTGAAGGATAAAGAAGCCCAGAAAGCTGTAAGCAGAGCTTAATGGACCATTCTGAGGGAAGCACCGAGGAGCAGAATGCCAAGAAAAATGTGGGCATGGGAGAACACCCCCAAACCCAGTAAGACAGACGGTAAACCCCACAGCCCGTGTGAGCTCCAGGTCCTTTAGGATCCCTGTATCTGCAGGCCCTCCTCCTGTTGCACACACGGGCCGGCCATCTCTAGGGCTGCCCTACTGGCTGCCGACAACTTTCCTCAGCAGACATCCCATGTTCCTGACATTATCATTTCCATAGCAACTGTGGCTTTCCCTTCACAGATAAACGCATGCGCAGATGTACACATTTGGGCATGGAGGTCGGAAGAGAGCTTCAAGGGTCAGCTCTCTCCTTCTGCTCTGAGTTCTGAAGATCAAGCTCAGGTCACCAGGTTTGGCAAGTGCTTACGCCAAGTCACCTCGCCAGCTCTGGTCATTTTTCCTTACTATCGTCCCATTCCCTTTTGGGATAGAAATGTTTACCCTGTTACAAGTTACATTAGAAGTTTGTAACCTGGGGGCTGGAGAGGTGGCTCAGAGGTTAAGAGCATTGCCTGATCTTCCAGAGGTCCTGAGTTCAATTCCCAGCAACCACATGGTGGTGGCTCACAAGCATCCATAGAGATCTGGTGCCCTCTTCTGGCATATAGGCACCCATGCAGGCAGAACACTGTATACATAATAAATACATATTTTTAAAAAGAGAAGTTTGATGCCGGGCGATGGTGGCGCACGCCTTTAATCCCAGCACTCGGGAGGCAGAGGCAGGCGGATCTCTGTGAGTTCGAGACCAACCTGGTCTACAGAGCTAGTGCCAGGACAGGCTCCAAAACCACAGAGAAACCCGTCTCAAAAAACCAATAAATAAATAAATAAATAAATAATAAAAATAAAAAGAGAAGTTTGTAACTTGTTGGGCATGATGGCACATGTGTTTGATCTCAACACTCTAGAGGCAGAGGCAGGCAGATCTCTGTGAGTTCGAGGTTAAGCCAGGTCTTCAGAGTGAGTTCCAGGACAGCCAGAACTACACAGTGAGACTCTGTCTCATCCCCTCACGGGCCCCTTGCCTGTCACTTTCTGATTATTACAAGGGTTCATACGGAGTTCTCCATGAATCTCGAAAGATACTTTGAACTTTTGAAGAGTGTTGGGATTCAAAACTGTGGGGACTTTTGATATCGTACTGAATTTTACTTACATTATGAGATGTCCATGAGCATACAGGGACCTGGGGGAAGAATATATAATCTGAAATGTCCCACAACAGGCTCGTGTTTAGGGTACTTTGTCCCCAGCTGGTGGCATTGTTTTGGTGAGCTGTGGAACACTTAAGGGATGGAGGGTGGGGTGTCAGGAACATACGCAGAGGGCCAGGGTCAGTTCTGTGCAGGCTCTCTGGTAGTCTGTTCAGTCTCTATGAGCCCAGGTTAGTCTAGTCTGTGGGTTTTCTTGTGGTATCCTTGACCCCTCTGACCCCTACACCGCTTCTGACTCCCTCTCCTCTGCAGGATTACCCGAGGTCTGCGTAACGGTTCCATCAGTTACTAGATGATGCCTCTCTGATGACGACTGGGCTAGGTCTCGATCTATGAGTAGAACAGAATATCATTGGGAATCATTTCATTGATTTTTTTTTAATTCTTGTTTTTTTTACCAGTCGTGTTTGGTTCTATCCTAGGTCTCGAATACATTTTCTTAACAAGAAACATCTGGGGATGAGAGGCAACGACATGAGGAAAAATACAAGAGCAGAAATGAAAACCTCCCAGGAGGGTTAGAGATACAGAACAAAATGCCAGAGATGGAAGGGATGGGAGGCGAAACAGACAGCTAGAGAGAGGCTTTCTGCCCCGCCGCCCAATACTGAACAAATGGGGAGCCCCCAGGAAGGCAGAAGCGATGGCAGCAAGTAAAAATTCAGGATTTCCCCGTATTGAAGGATGTGTGTCATGACGTGAAACACACCCATCATGTAAAGTGCCCAGTACAATGGATTAAAAACTCAATTTCCATACAGTGATTTTTTTTTTTCCAGAGCATTGAGGGGAAGGAGGTCCTAAACATTTTGAAAGAGAAAAAAAAAATCACCAAACCGGTATGGGACTCCTAACGACACTGAGAACGATGCTTTCAGCCTCTGAGTTCTGTATGCAGCCAAACTGTTAACTGGAGACTAGAACGTGGTTCTCGTGTTTACAGCTGCGCAGTGTGCACCAGGAAGCCAGGGTGGACACCCAGCAAAGGACCCTATGAAAAGGGAAACCCAGGAAACAGGATAAGCCGAGGAATGGACAGGTGAAGGCAATGTCCCAGGTGCAGGGGGGGGGGTGTGTGATGCAAGACCAAGTGACACCTGCATACACAGCAAGCATACCTGGGGCCAGGCCTCGGGGGACTGAGGGGAGTGTGACAAACACCTGGTACAGCTAAATGATCTGCAGGGGTCTCACACACTGACAGGGCTTAGGCTCAATTACTATACTAAAATGCCTGGAAAAATAAAAAGACTTAGCTAGGCGGTTGTGGCACATATCTTTAATCCCAGCATTTGGGAGGCAAGGGCAGGTGGCAATCTCAGTGAGTTCGAGGCCAGCCTGGTCTACAAAGCAAGTTCCAGGACAACCAAGACTACACAGAAAAGCCCTATTTTGAAAAACCAAAAAGGAAAAAAACAAAAAACAAAAAATCACTTGTTCAGAAAAAGAAACCAGGGCTGAGGGTGTAGCTCACTCAGCAATATACCATGTGATTCCACACACAACACCCTGGTTTGAATCCCCAGCCCCCACCTCCTGTGCGTCACATTTTCACACAGCTCAGTTGGTAAAAACAGCATTTATCGTCACGATATCGGAAACACTGAACACTGTAATCAACAGACTACTAGGAGGTGGCACGGGCCAGAGACTTAAGGACATTGGAAAGTCAACAATTTCAAAACGTAAAAATTGAGAAGTGGCGGAAGCATGTCATCGAGAGGCTGCCCAATGCTCGTCCGCTCCTGGCTGAAAACGACTCGCCTGACTTTGCAAGTGGCTACCCCAGAAGCTAGGGGAGCCATTTAGAAGGCTTCAGTGTTCTGTCGGCATGGACGCTCTGCCCCCAGCTGTTGGCACTTTCAGCAGAGCCAGGACGTCTCCCTAGCCCTCTGCCTCTCTTTCCTGCCTCCTTGCCTGGAGGGCTGTCCTGAGTCCTCAAGCCTGGAACTTGGAAACGCTGTTGTGTTGAGTGGATTTTAAACAGAGAGGCTGGCGCAATCCTCCTTGTGGCATTTTGAAGCGTGCTCAAGAAAAACCACATCCCTGGTGCCCAAAGTGCAAAGCTAGTCTGCAACCTAAGTTGAGTGGTCAATCTTCTGAAAATTGATGCCATTAGAGAGGCCACATCATCCTTTTAATGAGACCATCCTTTCCTTTTAATGTTAGCATTAAACATGAAGACATCTTTGTAGGGGCTGAAGAGATGGCTCTCAGGGGACCTGGATTCTCAACACCACAAGATGACGCACAACTGTCTTTAATGCCAGATTCTGGACATCTGATGCCCTCTTCTGGCCTTTTTGAGCATTGCATGCACACAGTGCACAGACAGGCAGGCAAAATTCATACACATAAAACTAAAAATATATCCTTTATTTTCCTAAAAAGGGCACTGTTCTATTTGTGTCCATCCTTTTGGGGAGTTCCTCTTTTAATTCCACAACTTCAAAAAGGCAATTACTTACCAGCTTTAAATGCACACAAACTTCTTTTAGACTGAAATCGTTTTTCTCTCTCCTCTCTTTCCTACCCCAGGTGGATTATTTCAAATCCCTAGATCTTTGGGTTCTGAAATTGTCTTCTTAGACAAGCAGAAAATTGAAAACATTTTACTTCAAAGGCAAAATGTTCCCAATTAAAAGCCAAAAAAGTTGCATTCCTTACTTAAGCTGGTCAGCCCAGACTGTCTGTCTCACTGAATTGCAGCACAGACTCCAGCCGCATGACTCAAGACTGTAATCCAAGGAAAACATCTTTTCAAATAATGTTGGGCACCTAGAGCTTAGAGACGACTCTGGGATTCCCCACAGCCAGGTTGGCTTTTATTCTTTTTCCCAGATTTGTCCCCAGATAACTCGGGTCAGCTCTGCCCTTCTCTGTTCCAATGAACCGGAACCCAGTTATTCTGTCCTGGGAGCCCTTTCTCCTCACCCGCAACTCACTCCTGTGAGTTCAAGGCCAGTCTACCTGGTTTACATGACGAGTTCCAGTACAGCCAGGGCTATGTAGAAAAACCCTGCCTCAAAAAAAAGATTGAGTTTTACCAGGTAGGTAGCAAAAATGATCAAAGAACTGATACTTACCAGTTTTGCCCAAATCAAGGTTGATTTCTTCTCTTCTTCTTCTCCTCCTCCTCCTATTGTTTTTCTAGACAGGGTTTCTCTGTAGCTTTGGAGCCTGTTCTGGAACTAGCTTTTGTAGAGCAGGCTGGCCTCGAACTCAGAGATCCACCTGCCTCTGCCTCCCGAGTGCTGTGTGCGCCACCACCGCCCGGCTACAGTGGAAAATGGCAAAAGGAACAGGAGCTGTTCTGGATGACTGTGCTGCACCGCGACATTCAACTCCTAGGAAAAGAATCAAGGGCCAGGCCAGGGACACAGCTCAGCGGGTAGAGTGCTCGCCTAACGTGCACAGAGCCCTGTGTTTGATCCCGGGCAACCAGTAAACTGGGTGTGGCAATCGTTGCCTGAATCCCAGCATTTGAGTGGCAGATAAAGGAATCAAAAGTACTCGGTCATCTTTTTTTGTTTGTTTGTTTGTTTGTTTATCAAGACAGGGTTTCCCTGTGTAACAAGTCCTAGCTGTCCTGGAACTAGCTCTTGTAGACCAGGCTGGCCTCAAACTCACACGGAATCATCTTTTGATACATAGCAAGTTTGAGGCTAGCCTGGGCTACATAAGAGCCTGGCCTAAAAAAATAAAAAATAAAGGGGGAGCTGGAGAGATGGCTCAGAGGTTAAGAGCACTGACTGCTCTTCCAGAGGTCCTGAGTTCAATTTCCAGCAACCACATGATGGCTCACAACCATCTGTAATGATTTCTGGCGCCCTCTTCCGGTGTATGGGAAGCAGAATGTTGTACACATAATAAATAAATTAAAAAATAAATAAAGGTGAGAAATTTACCAATTTACAAATACTCTCTGGAAAGAATGCAATCCTGACCCTGAGGAGAAAAAGCAGCAAGACCCGAGTTCAAAGTCAGCCTAGTCTACACTGGAAGTCTGTGTGTAGAGAAAACAGGGATTTTTATTGTCTCAGTAAACTCAGTTCTAACGTGTCGTCACAGCTTGCTGAAACTAAAGGTAAACTGAAAGCTCTGGGAACCGCCCAGCAGGCCACTGATGTCTTAGTGTCAGGGTATTTACTGTTCTGATTTACTAAAGCAACTTCCAGCAGCCAGTACCATATACAGTAAGGACTAGCTCTGCACATGTGCAACAGCATGGGAGCTGTGGGTACTGTACAACCAACTCTAATAAAGAACCCCCCCCCAACAGACGTTGGTATGGGCAACTGTATAAAACTCAGCTTAGGCTGCACCCAGTATTAAAACTTAGCTCTGGGATGGCTAAGCAGGACTAGGGAGTCAATGGCTAATTGATACTTGATTTAATTAAATACTTACCTATTTTTCTTCACAATGGAACATACATATGCACAAATTCACTGTGTCTAGGTGGATGGCAGAATTGCCCTGTTAATAGGATGTTATTAGCTCATCCTATCGTTTAGATCAGCTGGGAAGCTAAACAGGATTCTAATTTTGCTTTCTCAGGAAGCACTCAAATGAGCAGAAGGATCTACTAGTAAAGTTGACTTCTCCCAGGTAGTCCACTGCTGAGCAACTTGGTGCCAATCAGCTTGGTTTTCTCACTGGGGTCTCAGCAGCCAAAGGGCTGCTGGGTCTTTTGCACGATCCTAATGGTTGATAACCCTCCCTCCCTCCAGCTGTACTGAGACTCAAACCTTGGGCCACCGGCATGCTAGAAAGTGATCCATCATTGAGTCACACCCACAACCCCCTTCCTCATTGTTCTGTCCAAACAGGCTGTGTCTTGTTCCACCAAAACCTACAGCAAAGTACTGCAATTCCTTACAGCATAAGTTTACCAAGCAAGGTAAGACTGGGCACGTTGGGGCATACCTTCGATCCCAGCACTTGGGGAGTGGGTTCCAGGCCAGCTGGGGCTACATAGTAAGATACTATCTCAAACAAAAAAACGGGCTACTATTTGCAAATAACCAAATTGTTCCAGCTTTGTGTTGGTTATGTGGGCAAGCATCGAAAACCCTTCATCGGAAACACTTTAAACAAGAAAAAGGAGTTTGACCATCACACTGTATGAGCAAGGAAATGTGCACTCTAAACAAGGCTGTATTTAGAATTTTCTGAAGTAGCTGATCAGGTTGTGCATAAATAGCTCATAGCGGCGGTTGTGAGGATAAATGAAAGCAGTCTTTATTCAACTGCAGACTGTGAATACGCCCCGTGGGACGGGCTGTGTTTGCATACAAGTGCAATTTATAAACTTTCAAGGTAAACAACGGACATCTTTGAAGACACTGTGAGCTTAAAAAAAAGAAGCTTCCAGCTGTGACATCCACTCAGTTTCCATCACTGGTGCCCAGTCACATGGCCTCAGGAAATGTCGAGATTTCATAAAGCATTTGTATCAAATCTCTTTCTGGTAATCTCCTTAGTGCCTCTGCAGCGGTAACTAGACAAGAATGGAGAGTTGAACACTCAGACCTCCAGCACCTCATGGGCATCTGCGTTGCTTAACACTGAAGGCAAAGCTAGCAGAGAAGAAAATAAACAGAAAGCTGGTTAGACACAAACCAACTTCACCAGACTTCTAAGCATCTGTCTATAGGATATGCTACCCGAGAAAAATGTTGATCCCAGTGCCCTTTCCCACTTATGTCCAGAAACAAGACTGGCCACTGCACATCCTTCCCCCTTTAACAATGCACACAGAAGCAACACTTCTTAGCAGTCAGTAAAATGTGGAGAGTCGCAGCATTGCTGGACTTTCAATGTCTTGAAAACTTCAGTGTAATGTAACCGAGGGAATCTTAAAAGCCAGAGGTGGACTGTAGAGATGGCTCAGAGGTTAAGAACACTGGCTGCTCTTCCAGAGGTCCTGAGTTCAATTCCCAGCAACCACATGGTGGCTCGCAGCCATCTATGGTGGGATGTGATGCCATCTTCTGGTATAAAATTGTACATGCACTCATATACATAAATAAATATATATAAAAAAGCCAGAGGCCAGGTTTAGAAACCAAGTTTCACAATCAACTGCTGCTACATGTAAGAGGGTAGATTGGGGCTGGAGAGATGGCACTGGCTGCTCTTGCAGAGGTCCTGAGTTCCATTTCCAGCAACCACATGGTGGCTCACAACCACTTGTAATGAGGTCTGGTGCCCTCCTCTGGTGTGTAGACACACATGCAGACAGAATACTATACATAATAAATAAATTTTTTAAAGACATAAAAAAATAAAAAGGTTGAACTGATTTGGTGGACCAAAGGACAGAAGTAGCGGAGTAGCGCAGTTTGCACTTTAAGAAAAAGGCTGACAACCCAGGATTGGGTACTGAATTCTAGGAGACAAGCTCTATAAGCCCCAGTGAGTACTAGCTACAGTATGCTTCTCTGGCCTTCCCACTCCTACCTCAGAGCAACTATTATGAGCCCCACCATCTCCACAGGAATTTTTATAACAAGGTCTTCCAGATTCTCTAACAGAGACCTTCTCCATGAAGCAGCAGAAACAGAGCCAAGGGAGTGACAGAAACTGAATGGAAATGTAAGTCTGGCTCAAAGTATAAAAACCCATTTCCTCTTTTAAAATAACTGAATGTAAAGATAAAACTACCAGCTACCCATAGACAAATCCACTGCAATCGCAAGCTCAGAAAATACCCCCCTGCTCTATCCCCCAAAGTCAAGGCCATAATTGAGCCTAACCAAGGCAGCCAGTTGCTGCCATCTCCTCTCTCTCTCTCTCTCTCTCTCTCTCTCTCTCTCTCTCTCTCTCTCTCTCTCTCTCTCTCACACACACACACACACACCTCGTTTAGACTAGGGATCACAGCAAACTCAGTAAGACAACACTTAACTGGATGTCAAGGCCAAACACACTCAAAACCAGTAAACCTCTGATTAGAGCGAACCAGGCAAGGAGTTAAATAACCAGGAGGTCTAAGCAGGCTTCCATGGAAACTGTGTCAGGCCTGAGCAGGGAGAAACACTGAAGGGCATCCTCGAGTGTGTGCTTCAGCATCTGCTCCAAGAACACTCTGACAAAAGGTTAGGAAACGACTCTGGAGCTCTTGAGGGTCACACAAGGCAAGATGGCGATACTCCCAAGGAAGCCTGCTCCCACTGTCTTCTCAGCGCTCCACTGGCTAGCTGCTACTTGACAGGCATTTCAAGAGTGACTGCAACATCTAACAAGCCTGCTCAAGCTTACTGCAGCTTTACAGAAGCCTTGGCTCGCAAGCTCCTCCCTGTGGATGTTGCTTTCTTATTACAAAGTGCTTCAGTAGTAGCCAGGCAGTGGTGGTGCAAGCCTTTCATCCCAGCACTGGGAGGCAGAGGCAGGAGGCCTGTGAGTTCAAGGCCAACCTGGTCTATAGAGTTCCATAATACTCAGAGCTACATAGAAAAACCCTGTCTCCAAAACCAAAACCAAAAGGACTGTTTCAAGCCTTACCCAGCACTTGAGAAGCAGAGACAGGCAGATCTTTGTGAGTTTGAGGCCAGCCTGATCAAAGCTGTCCCAAAACATGTCATGGACTTGGAGATCACCATGTTACTTCAGTATCTACCAGTGAAACCAGGGACATCTAATAGCTTATATTCTTAAAGTTAATTGTAGAAGAACCAATTGTCTATGAACATTCTTCGTTTCTGGGCAACACACAAAGACCAAATACACAGGATGAAAGAACTGGGCAGTTCAAAACAGCTCACCAACAAGTCCAGGACAATAACCCAGAACCAGAGCATGGTGGTAATCTCTAGACAGCATTCTTTCAGTATATCCCCACACATCTGGATGGATAGCCAATGAACACAGGCCACAGCAGCAGGGGCTCGCGCTGCTGCCCAGTTCCACCTTTCTTCTGAACTCTCTTGTCTCTCTCAAAGTCCCAAGCACTAGCCCAAAGATCACTGTACACAACCCCCACTCATCACACAGGACGGAATGGGAAGAAATCAAAGGAGACTGACAACTCCAGAGCAGAGTTCATTCAAGATGCCCTTCCCAAACAGAGCCACCCTACATCTTTAGTGCTAGTACCTGGGAGGCGGGGGCAGGAAGAGCTAGCGTTTAAGACCAGCTGGACTACAGCCTGTCTCAGCTAACCATAACGCACAACCATGAACCATGGGCATTATCCAGGAATATCTCTGGGATGAATCCAACAACCTAAATGTGAAGAGGCTCCTAATTTAAACCAAGGTTAAGATACCCTCAAGATGAACCAATATAATATATAATATGGTCAACTGCTTAAGACAAGAGAGAACACACATAAACCCAAAATCTAGGACTGGAAAAATGACTTAGCAGTGAAAAGAGGAGACCCATATTCAGTTCCTAGCACCCACATGGTGGCTCACTCTAGCTCCAGAGCATCATCCAACATGTTCTTCTGGTCTCTGTGTGCTCCTGAACTTACAGGGTGCACATAAATTCACGCAGGTACTCATATACATATAATCCTCTAGAAATATTTTTAAAGTTGAAGATCCTATAGATGAAAGCTAGATTTGAAAACTAAGTGTAGAATCTTCAAACAAAAGATGCTAAAGACCAGGGACCATCCTGGGCACATGTAACGCCAGTGAAAAAGGAACTTGCAGTATCAATTGACCCAAAGCACTGGGGTTCCCTGTGGATACCTCGCCACTCCCCNTGATGGACTGCCTGCCCGCTGGGAACCCCCCCCCCCCCCCCCCCCCCCCCCCGCCCCAAGCACGGCTACAGAATAGCATTTAAATGTTCCTTTTGACAGGCACTCAAATATGACCACCAGAGAAATGTCACTGCAGGGAGGCAGTATTTGTAAAATTTACTCCTAAGAATGTCAAAGGATGCCACTAACAATCCATGGGCATGGAAGGACCAACCAGAATGATTAAGATACATTTTTGAGATTGCTACAAACGCTTCATCAAAAGTATTCAAATTCAAGAGACAAATGGGAATATCAAATGCAAAGATAAAATGAACAAAACAAATGAGCAGGCAAACTGAAAGTTCTTGAAAGTATTTTACTTCAGATTGAAAAATGAACAGCTTCCATGCTGTTCATTCCAGATACACAGTATTCACGAATACAATGCTGGCCATCTGAGGAAATGTATACACACCTCAATTCTCCTTCATGCTTTTTCTTTTAGAAAGATACTGTTTACCAAAAAGAAACGTCAGCAGTACAGGAAAAACTATTTTCCCAATAAATTTACGAAAACCTAAGATTCCCAATGGAATCAAGATTATCTTCCCGCTACCACCACCTTAATATAATCACATGCTTATTGGACACTAATATTCCCACCCTAAGAGTACATTTACTTTCAACAATGAGGGTGACTCTTTAAAAAAACTTCAGTGTGGTAAATGTAACACAGATCTCTGCAGGTGTTAAGTGTCTGAAATAGGCAGCTAATACTGGATTTAATATTATTTTATAAATAATTGTTCCCTTAGCAGTAAACATAAGTCTACACATTCACAAGCCCTACAAAATAAATACTGTGATTATGCACACAATATGTTATGACAAACTAGTTTCCAAACAACAAAACTTCAACATCTTGATAAAAATTCTGATCAGAATAAAATGTGACTCTAAAATTTAAAACAGTCAAAATGATATCACATTTAAAATCCTCCACAGTTTACAATGTACTGTGAGTTTCCAGTTGTGGAACATATTTTCCCATTGTAAATTAAAATATGAACATATTGAAAATTGTTAATTTCAGCAATGACACCAGTTTTGGTCTTACTTTATAGCATTATTCTTGTTACAGAAAGTT
Source organism: Alexandromys fortis (assembly GCF_014885135.2). Taxonomy (NCBI): domain Eukaryota; kingdom Metazoa; phylum Chordata; class Mammalia; order Rodentia; family Cricetidae; genus Alexandromys; species Alexandromys fortis. The sequence goes on along the minus strand of NW_026068054.1, from coordinate 1,332,276 downwards.
GCACTAAGTGTCCATTAATGGTCTGATTGGTCTTCAGTATTTCATAAGTATATATAAAAGAAATCTCTAAAAGCCAACAGTACTTCACACATACACATATAAAGGAATCTCATCTCGGAAATGGCCATACTGAACAGAGCCACACACACACTGATGCTAGACATGAGGGCTTTCACCTCCAAAAACCACTTTGATGACGAGTGCATATAATCCATTATGTTAAATATCCCACCAGTCTCAGACTCAGCAGGCAATGAGTAACAGGAGTATAGTTTGCACTCACAGCTGACCACAGCCAAAAGTTACAGGATGATTAAAACAAGCCAGTGTTTACAAAGTTTAATTAAAGACAGCAATTCCATTAACAGAGAGGAGAAAGAATGGGATGACAGAAGTATTTGGTCTTAATAAGGCAATACAAAAATCGATCCATTATCAAAGACCATTTAATTTTTAAAGATCGACAATACCAAAAGCATAAAGTGGAGTATAAGAAAATAGTTTTTTTATAAGTGTGATTTAATTAAAGCTGTTTACAGTTACTCTCTCCCACAATAGTAAGCATGAACTTAAAAAGAATGAGAGATGACACCACAAGCACATAGCACACAGGGTCAGAGGAGCCAGCATGCGAGGTCTGTGGACAGGAACAGCCCAGGCCCAGAGTGCCTTTTGTTTCCTATGAGGAAGAGGAGGGGGGGAAAGAGACTGCGAAGGAAACAAATACACAGTCCTGCTGCTGCCCAGCGCCCAAGAAGACAGCAGCACTGTAGAGGACAGCTGAGCTGATTCTCAGAGATGACTAGAGGATGTTCAGTGTATACACAAAGTACACAGTACATTTTTCTCTTTTTTACAAAATAAAATAAACATCATTTGCCACCATAAACCTTTTCTTTAGAGAGGAAAGAATTTCGCAGCAGGTCACACGGGTTCAATGAAGTCATTTCAATGCAGAGGAAAACAAACCAAAGAACAGAGCTAATCACTTCCCTGCATGTGAGTTAGAATGACAATTCAGATTATTCTTCAAACTAATCCTGAGAAAAAAATCTGTTTACAATTCAAACAGTAATGTTATGTAAAAAGTATTAACAAATCCACTATTACAAATATCAATTTCCTATATGGTCTTCTATATATACACACAATAAAATGGCAAATATATGCAAAATTATTTTTAAAAAAACATGCACAAATCACTTTCCCTCTTGGAGTCTGACTTCCTATGAGATGCTCTTGTTGGCCTTCCCACCCATTTCCTTGAAACTGCTTTTTGTTCCGATCACCCTCCCCACACTGAGTCCTAGTCCCTATAACTCTGCATAAAGCCAATGAGAAATATATTTATTTTACATTCAAGCTTTAAATCTTAAAATGACCCTGTTGTAGCACATGACTTATCAAATAAGCAGCCTTTTTCCCCCTTTTGCTTGCTTTTTGTTTTTGCGGTTGTCAATCTTCATGATCCATTCCGTGGCGAGCTGGGAAAAAACGCAGTTGCTAAATCAACGTCTGAACAGTGTGAGGCTCCTGCCGTCCCAGGAGTCCCTGTGCGACTGTCCTGAGCACGAGATCATTGCACACAGAAGACAGTCCGTCGCACAGCGCCGACTATCTACAAAGGTCTGAGAGGGGCGCGTCCCTCTTGTGTTTCCTCTTTTTGCCATGGTAATACTGAGTATTGGATTTGCCTTGATGCTGTTTGCTCGTCATCAAGGAACCATGGCTTGTTTGGGCTGTACCTTGAAATCCTTTGCTGGAAGAGCGGAAGAGCCTTGCTGATCCATGCTGCAGAAGAAGAAAGCAGTGAGAAATGCAGCAGCTTTCCACGGGCAAACCTGAATTCAGGGGCATGCACACCACCTACCACAGATCCTTCCACCCCCACCTTGTGTAGCCGATACGAGACAGCCTCCCTATGATCCTGGCTGTGTGCAGAACAGCCAGCCTGCTGACCTTGAACTCTCAGAGAGGGGCCTGCCTCTACCTCCCAAGTGCTGGGATTAAAGGGGTGTGCCAGCACTTTCAGCTACCACAGACTCTTTAAGGGGCTGGAAACGGAGGTGAGCTCTCTGAAGAACAGACCCCTGACTTCTCTTCCCGACAGCATGCATACAACATGAAAGCTTGCTATAGCACTCACACCACTACCACAATAGGTTGTCAGACCCAGTTTACAGGCAGGTCAGGGGCAGTGGCTGGCTGCTCCTTCCTGTTCTGTTCCCAGTGTCAGCCCCTGTGATTTTCTAATGACCTTCTCTTGGTCAGTCCTGTCACTATTCCTCACATGCATTTGGTGCCCATATACTAAGGCTGTGGAGTGGACTGGGTAAGTCAAATCAAAATGATGGGTGACAGTCATCTCTACCATCAAGAGGCCTTTTCTCAGGGGCCTCAATACATTTGAGGATGAAGAGAGAACTTATGCCAGAAACCAGTATCAAAAACTTCTTTCTGTTGGGCAGTGGTGGCACACGCCTTTAATACCAGCACTCAGGAGACAGAGGCAGGTAGCTCTGTGAGTTCAAGGACAGCCTGGTCTACAAGAACTAGTTCTGGGACAGGCCCCAAAACTACAGAGAAACCCTGTCACAAACAAACAAAAAATGTTTCTTCCCTTTGCCTGATTCATTACTTATGGCTAATTAAACATACTATTAGGCAACACAAATAGTTAACAGAGTATCTCTGTGGCCTGTGTAAGTCAAAGCTAATGTTAACCAACTAAACCTGTCTCCCAGCTACCTGATGATCGGCATAAGCAACAAGTATCAGATATGAACAAAGGACACACTATTTCTAGGGATGCTGTAGACATTCCAAGCCAGTGTACTCCAAGCACAGCCATACGGGCCATTCACCAGCCTGCTCTATTCAGCTACCTCAGCCCACTGTAATTTTTTTATGCTTAATCTGTAAGGGGGGGGGGGGGTTTGGCTGGCACCAAGATCTTAAAAGACCATGGTAGCCACTGTTCACATGTAAGAAATTCTAACGATATGACATGTGCTTTAACATTTTGTAATAATTAACATAATATTCATTAGAAATTTAAAAAACATACTATTTTTGTTATCATTTTATAGATAAGGTAGGTATAGAACTAAATCCATCCTGCAGATGAGACAAGCAATACAGAAGGGTTAAATGAAATGTTCAAGGCCATAGTCCCCATAGCCTTAAGCAGGAATTTAAAACTTAGGACAATCAAAAACCTGAAGGCATGCTATCCTGCATCATTATGATTTCAGCTTTTTCCAGTTGTGTTTCATTACTTATTTTTCTTAAGGCAGAATTAAATTTTAATTAATTAGGATAAGTTTATGTGGTTTTATATTCATATAAACACAACTGCTATCTGAGCTGTCCGCGTCTATCAGGATATGCTAACAAGTGTTGATAAGTTAGACCTGTGAAATAGCAGTGTTTAGTAAAGGCATGGGAATGTGTGAGTCTGTTGGAGCTTCTAGACACATAGAGAAACAATGTAGTTTATTAACTACAGCAAGAATGGATAGGATTGGTGTAGGAAGTCCTTCTGTATTTGGTTGCTTTCACTGGTTAATAAAGAAACTGCTTTGGGCCTGGTGATAGGGCAGATAGGGTTGGCGGGGAGGCAGAACTGAATTCTGGGAGGAAGAAAGCAGAGTCAGAGAGCCACCATGCTAAATCTTTCCCGGTAAACCACAACCTCGTGGTGAATAGATTAATAAAAATGGGTCAAATCAAGATGTGAGAGTTAGCCAATAGGAGGCTAGAGCTAATGACCAAGCAGTGTTTTAATTAATACAGTTTCTGTGTGATTATTCCAGGTGTAAGCTAGCCAGGTGGCCTGAACAAGGGACCCTGCTCCTTGCAACATAGGATATTCCTCCCTGTTATAAATAATGCTAAGAGACTAACTATCTGGTACTGAACACTAACAATGATGAACACAAATTCTGCTCACCTGTGATTTGTTGGTGCTGTTGGGTGTGTTAGTGGTTTGGGTGCTCTGCACTTTTCCAGCTGCCTGTGAGACCTCCAAGGAGACATCCTGTGAGCCTATCCGGCTGCCAGTGGGTGGACGGCAGAGCAGTTGTTTGGGGGTTTTGCATGGCGTTGCATCAGAATCCTAATACAAGTTACATGGATTATATAAAGCAATATATTAGTGATTTTCATATTCAGTACTCAGAAAGGCAGTTAAGTACCATCTAGTATAAACAGACACATCTGGGAACTAAGGAGGCTTTCCTTCAAATGCTGTGTGTGGGAAGGTATGTGCATCCAAGCATTGACAGAGACCGAGGATGATGACTTTTGATCTCTTCCTCTATCTCTTTCCACTTTGTAAGACAGAGTCTCTCGCTGCATCAGAAGCTTGTCTCTGATGCTACAGCTGCAGCCACACACAGTCATGCCTGGTTTTAAGTGGATGCTGGGTACTCCAACTAAGACCCTCTAGCTTACACAGCAAGCACTTTCTCACAGTTATGTCCCCAGTCCCTTCTCCAATTTGAAGTGACCTATTTACCATGGCTCACTCACTGACCACAATTGTGAAGGGTCTACTTCCATCCTAGTTGACATGAGCTTTTATTTATGTGATCAAATTACAGAACCATGGAGGACCACAACAAAGAGGGAGGGGCTTAGGACCCAGGCATGGCCCAGGATCTTCAATCAGACACAAAATAACAAGTTTCGCTGTTGCTGGTTTTTTGTTGTTGCTGTTGTTTTTAAAGATAGGGTTTCTCTGTGTGGCTCTGGCTGTCCTGGAACTTGCTTTGTAGACCAGGCTGGTCTCAAACTCAAGAGATCTGCCTGCCTTTGCCTCTCGAGTGCGGGGATTAAAGGCGTGCGCCACCATGCCTGGTAGAAGACGACAAGTTTAAGGGGCTCAATCTGAGAGTCTAAGATGATAAGGCTTGTCTAAGTCCCACCTAGCCTCTTGGCTTCCTTACGCTGGCACCCTCTCTGACATGTCAGTTAGAGCTCAGTCCCTTAATTCTCTCTTCTGAAGGTAGTCTTCGACCTGACTTCTGTACCCTGCTGTAGGCTATCTAGTGTAACACCCACTCCCCTCTCAAAGGACCATTCCAAAATCCACAGACAAAGGGAGATCCTGCACATGAATGTCCATTACACCATAATGATATGCTACCATCCATCAATGTGAAATTGTATCTTTTGTATTTTTTCTTTGAGACATGGTCTAATTAGCCCAGGCTGGCAGCCTCAAACTCAATATGCACTGTAGGGTGTCTTTTAATTCCTGCCCCGCCTTTCCCCTCCCTAGTACTGGGATTATAGGCTTGCACCCCCAATGCAGTGCTGGGGACTGAACCCAGGAGCATGCGAGGCAATCACTATGCCTCCAAGATCCTACAGACTTTCGCAATCAAAGAAAAGGCAAACCTACCTTAAATTTTAATTAAGTCGACTCAAAATTTTCTTTGATTAAAAAAATTAACATAAGATGTAACTCACCACAATTCAGACAGAAAGTGGATTAGAGGTTAGGGGAGAGGCCACTTAAATAACATAAGCATTTCTTTTTATTTTTGGTTTGAATTTTTGAGATGGTGTCTCTCTACATAGCACTGACTAACTTCAAATTCACAAAATTCTGCCTGCTCTGCCTCCCGAGTGTTGGTGTGCCTGTGCCACCACATATGGCTTGAAATATCTTTGAATTAAGACTGAAAACAGATGTATAACACCAAATACATTAAAAACGACTAAACTATACTTTAAAAAATATTTTTATTTATGCATATGTATGTTTCTGTGTATGCAGTGTGTGTGTGTGTGTGTCCAGAGAGGCCAGAAGAGGACCCTGACCCCTGGGAGCTGGAGTTACAGACAGTTGTGAGCTGCTTGACACTGTTGCTTGGAACCCTGAAATGTACTTATTAAATGGTGAACTTTCTGATTTGCAAATTTTATCAATTAAAAATTCAATTAGGAAGCACAAAAACAAGTAAAAATAAACACAAGTTTAAGAAAGTCAAAGATCGGTGGTGGGGGTGGCAGTGGCGACACACGCCTTTAATTCTAGCACTTAGGACATGGAGGCAGGCAGATCTCTAGGTTCGAAGCCAGGCTCGTATACACAGTGAGTTCAAAGATAGCCAGGCTACACAAAGAAATCCTGTTTCAGAAGATTTAAAAAAAAAAAAAAAAAAAAAAAAAACACCAAAAAACAAAGAAAGTGAAAGAGCAAAAAAGAATGTTTTATGCTGCGCAGTGTGAAACCCTGTCTCAACAAACAAAAGCCTTACAAATATTATATACTGTGTGATCACATTTCTATGAACTACATGTAAAAAGTATACTGTTAGAAAATCTTTAAATAAGGATGTCCTCTGGGGGTGAGACTGGGGACTGCTAGTGATGAAGCATCTCCTGGACTGATTGGGATATTATCTTATCGTATTTCTGGGTAACATTGAGTATGGGTGATAAAACTTAGAATTTGAGTAGGATTCCCTTTAAAACAGACATAAAGAATAACCAGATAATCTAGATCCAGTTCATGATGAGCACTGCTGAGGCTCGGGTGAAGATAACAATACCTCCTATCTTCTCTAAAAGTGATCAAGGAACAAAGGGTTAGCAAGCAAGTAATGTTAACGGATCATGTAACGGTTAAAGATGTCACTATATTTACAAGAGTAAAAGCTACTGAAATTTCTGTTGGGAAAGGACGCTAACCCTACAGAGAGCAGGCAAGGCATCCAAGCGTGGGGCCACGTGTGTCGTACTTACCACGTCACTAGAGCTGGACTGCGTGGCAGAGGAGGAGGACACTGGACCTGATGAAGAGTTTGAAGAGTGTTTACTAAGAGACTCCGAGGCTTTACTTCTACATTTTCCAAGGGCTTCATTTTCTTCAGACAGATTATTATTACACTTATCTAATTGCTGAGTATCTACTATCAAGGGAACACCATTTCCTGAAAAAGTGGCAAAAGATTGGAAAACGTTTCTTCCCATTAAAAACACACAACACAGAAAAAGCCCTAAGACCCATTCCATCATCAAGGAGAAGGTCTTACTCACCATTGCATGATGGCTCAGACCTATTCTTCAAGCCCCACTGTTTTGATATCCAATCTCTATATGTGGCGACTTCATCCGTCACTCTAATTATTCTACCTAATATGCTGCATAGGGTTAAAAAAAAAAAACAAAACAAGTATGTACATTAATTTGAACACAAGAAGTGATAACACAATGGGTTGATATGGGCTAGACGTTTACCTCTCTGTTTCGTTGTTGGGATAGTACTTTGCAATTGGTGATACAGCATGACTCAATACCACATAGGCATAATCAAAGGCCTGTTTCACCTGCATGGCCCCATAGGAACTCCTTCCAACATCATTACCTTTAAAGAAAATGGGTACAGAGAGATGTGAGCCTGGCTGGTTAATATGAACAAATGCTGATGAGCAATAGCTGCCTGCATGCACGTTAGCAACAAGGATTCTCCTACCACATATTCAAAGAAACAACTCACTATTCTCTCCTCAAATAGAGCCAAGCTAAACTGAAAACAATGGTGCTGCCTGCTTGTTTTTATTTGGTTGTTCTTTGTCTACATTAGCTATATACATACTTCCTATACATGAAACTTCTTTCAAGCCACTCCCAAAGTTAGGAAAGTACAGAAGGGCTACACAAAAATCAGAAAGAAGCAGTCTGTAGAATATAAATAAAACAGCAATCTCCTGGAACCTTTCTGCCCATGCTCACTGCTGCCTAAGGTTTACCTCCCTTAAAGCCCTGCTGACCACTGGCTGGAATAATACTCTACAGGTATTACAAACCCACCCTCAAAGTAGATTCCTCTTCTACTTAGCTTTAAAGGGGTGAAGTGGATTCTACCCCCAACTTAATTGGAGTCTGGAACAAAGTGTTGTTCTCCCCGCCCTCACCATGTGTTTGTTTATTTGAGTATGGTAAGAAAATATTTTGAACAAAAAAGTTAAATATAATTAGAACTCATCCAGGCTAGCCTCAAACTCACAGACATTCACCTGCCTCTGCCTCCCACATGCTGGGATTAAAGGTGTGCACATTACTGCCTGGCTATGATGCCCTCCCCTCTGGCGTCCACACATTCACCTCATCTCAATACCTGGTTGTAAAGGATCTTCAATATAAAGCATTGATGGCCGGTAGCCATCAAGCATATTTTTCTGGACCTCATCTTTGGCCACATAGGAACCACCATCCTTTATCCGGATGCCAGTCTTTAAATAATTGAAGTGCCGTCCATATAATTCAAAAAACTCTATTAAGAGAACACCATAGTTTGTATTGGGGATGCAAGCATCTTCCCTGGGATGTAACTAAAACAGAAAAAAAGAAAAATTATTTTGAATTTTCTCTGTATTTTGAGGAAGGGGATATAAGTAAGAGCCTAACTTCTATGAGCACTATTATTTGGTTTACAATTCCAGTTGATAGCTACAGAAACCAGACAATGTCCTATAGGTACAAACCTCTGGCTACTGGCAAACACTGCCAAACAAGCAAAACCAGGCCTCAACATTATAGATGAAATTATATGACTAACTGCTTTAAAAAATATTCTTATTTCCAGGGTGTGTGTTGTACACATGCATATCAAGGACAGCAATTATGATGAGGGGTGTTTTCCTACATCGGTTTCCACAATACCTATTTATTTGCTAACTTATTTTGGGTTTTGTGAGGGAAAGAACTTACTATGTAGGTCTGGCTGTCCTGGAAATCAGTATATAGACCAGGCTGGCCTTGATCTCAGAGATCTGGCTGTCACTACTCCTAGCCACCATACCTATTTTTTGGGTGATAGTTCTGGGGAATCAAACCCAGACTTTATAGACAGTAGGCAAGTATATCATCACTAACTCTTTTCTAGCTCACTTTTTGAAATGATCTATCACGGACCCTGAAGGTCACTTAATGGGCTAGACTGACTGGCCAGCAAGCCCCTGGGATCGTCTTGTCTCTGCCTCCAGTGCTGGGATCAAAGGCACCTGCTAAACTCTAGCCTTTTATCTGGGCTCTAGGGATCCAAACTCAGATCCTCATGCTTGCATGGCAAGTTTGGGCCTGACTGAGCCATCTTCCAGCCTGTTTATGTGTGCCATTGTGTGTGTGTGTGTGTGTGTGTGTGTGCGTGCGCGCGTGCGCGCACGCTGTATACGTGTTCAAGTGGAAGTGCAGATACATGTGGAGGCCAAAGGTCTGGTGTTAACATTAACTGGACTCCTTAATCACCTTCCGTCTTATATTACAAAATAAGGTCTTTCACTGAATCCAGAACTTGCTAATTGGCTAGTCTGACAGGTGACTGAGCTGCAGACAACCCTGTATTTTTGGTTGTTATTGTTATTATATTAGCATTCCTTTACAAAAATCAGAACATAGCATGATATTATACACAGTGAGAAGTCTTATCCTCTCTCTTAGGAACACTTAAAATACTAATTTGTAATTATACAAAGGTATCCAGTTTAAAGAGAAGCATTCTAAAAATTTTTGTTTTAAAATTTTCTCCCCAAACGTCTCTCCAAGCACTTCTGTACACTGTACACTGACTGGTATAGCACACCCATACAACTTACCTGAAGGAAACTGACTGCCATTAAAAAGAGACTGTAAGAACCAATTCCACCTGTAAATACTTCATTAAGGTCCCTCTGTAATAAGAATTGTTTCAATACTAAAACCAAGTATGGCAATACGGGATATTTCTGAAAGAAAAAAATCACAATGAATTCCTATATTATAATAGCCCAAAGAATCACCAGGGGCATAAAATGGTCCTTACATTACAAAATTTAGTAGATATATCTAATATATTCAATTTTTAAAAGTAACCTTTCTAAGTAATGAAAGGCTTTCTCCCCATGGTGATTTAATAATTGTGGCCACATGCTCTCTGGACACACTAACCATCTAACCATATAACCACAATCACAGGACAGTCTCTTGTAAACAGACAACAGAAACAGCACACAGGCCAAAGCCCCTAAACATTTAAGAATGTTTAAACATAAACTAGTAGGAAATTGTCTGTAGGTGGCTCTCCACTGCATAGCAAGGTACCTCAATTCATCCTGCATCAGCCCAGAGCACAAACAGCCTTGCCTGCATCATCCACACAGACAGAATCACCACCCAAGCCTTCTCTTCCTCCATCTTTACAGAAGATGGGGCAGGGCTCTCAGAGCTGACAAATAAGATAGCTCACACACATCTCAAGAACTCTCAATGTTCCAGGCAGAGAACACAGAAATTTCCAGAGTTGGTGGCTGCGACCATTGTCAGTTATTAAGCAAATAATTTTCAACTTTCTTTTCATGAAAAGTTATGCACATATGCATAAACCCTCCATAAGAGACTTTTTTCTCTTTCCATCCTCTACATTCTTGTGTGCCTGATAAGGAAAGGGAGGCAAGGTTCATCAGGCAGGAAGCCAAGGTGGGACACAAGTGTGATCCCAGCACTCAGGAAGAAGGGTTACAAGCCTGTGATCCTGCCTCAAATATAAAAAAGAAATAACTGGCACTGGAGAACTGCTAAAGAGCCGTGAGTGCAGAGAAGAGATCCCAACACCTTCAGCTCTGAGGAATAGCAGCAGTGGTCTGGATATATAAGATGTTCTTCTTCTTTTTAAATATTTATTATGTATACAATATTCTGTCGGCATGTATGACTGCAGGCACCAGACCTCATTACAGATGGTTGTGAGCCACCATGTAATTGCTGGGAATTGAACTCAGGAACTTTGGAAGAGCAGGCAATGCTCTTAACCGCTGAGCCATCTTTCCAGCCCTATATAAGATGTTCTTAAATGATGCTGGCAGCTTCTTTATTTTGGAACCAAATGAAATAAACTAGTGTTACCTCAAGGTAAAGTAACAAAACTCACAGGCACCTCCTGACAAAGAATTTAGGAGAAAAGGCTCTTGAGGAAGGGAAGGGCCTAAAATGAACTTGGGATGAAGAACTGACAAGAATCACAGCATGCAGCACCATCTCAGGTCATGTCACTCAGCCCAAGGATCTAGAACAGCAGTGGTCTTTATCCTCAACCTTTCCTAAGCCCATAACAGGAAGCACAAGAAATTAGACGAGTCAACTGTCAGCAGCATGCACACGTAAGAGCTGAGCAAAGGACAGAGCACAGCATGGCAGACGCCCAAGACGGACTTAAGTGTCCTAAGAGGTTCACTGTACAGACTGTCATGGCTCTGACCTTGGTAAAGTCTTTAATGAGGTCCGCTGCTCTCACACCATTCTGGACATTAAAGCTGATATCAACTTTCACTTCAGTAAAAGAATCTGTTAATTTAATAATAGGAACCTAGAAAAAGAAGTCAGAAAAGTTTAAAATATTCTATCAAATGAAATGATAAAAGGTAGAAGGTTACTGGTTAGGCCTGTGATGTGATCTCTACCCTTCTCATAAAACCATAAAAAACATGAAGTGGCTGGGCAGTGGTGGCGCATGCCTTTAATCCCAGCACTCGGGAGGCAGAGGCAGGCAGATCTCTGGGAGTTCGAGGCCAGCCTGGTCTACAAGAGCTAGTTCCGGGATAGGCACCAAAGCTACAGAGAAACCCTGTCTCGAAAAACAAAAAAAAAAAAAAAAAAAAAAAACCATGAAGTGTACAAGTCATCTGTGTGGGTAAAAGTGGCTGTTGTCAAACTTGATTCCCAGAGCCCACAATGTGGAAAGAGAGAACTAACTCCTCTGAGTTGTCCTTTGACCCACCATATCTACAAAGAGCATGAATGTGTATGTCTGGGAGCACACACACATATAGATAAATAGTAAAGAATAAATTAATAAAAAGCATAAAAAGTAATAAAAAATAAAAGCAATAAATACAGTAAATTTTATTTAAATTTTTTTTGTTTGTTTTTTGTGACAGAGTCTCTCTAGGTAATTCTGGCTAGCCTGAACTCACTGTATAGATCAGGATGGTCTCAAAGTCACCGAAATCCTCCTGCCCCTGCTTCCTAAGTGCTGAGATTAAAGGAGTGCACCACTACAACTGTCCTCAATAAAAAAGTTTTTGATAAAAAACTTGATGCATATTATATAGTATTACAACTTTTTGTTTATATTACAACTTTTTGTTTGTCTTTTTGAGACAGCATTTTTTTCTGTGTAGCCCTGGCTATCCTGGAACTCACTCTGTAGACCAGGCTGGCCTTGAACTAAGAGATTGGCCAACCTCAGCCTACTGGGTGCTGGGATTAAAGGCATGCACCACCACCATCTGGTTGGTACTAAGACTTCTTAAACGAAGCATTGTACATGCATTGTGAACCAGAAACTAGAATTGGGTCTCTAAAATCACTAGAACAAGTATTCTGCTTTAAGAATAACCTAATATGCAAAATTCCAGACCTTTTAAATGAATGTATCTGTTTCTATCTGAGCTTCTATGGAAGTTCTTTAAAAGCCAGTCTATCTCTGTTTAAAGCATGACTTCAGGGGCTATAGAGATGGTTCTTTAAAAATAATTTATTATTATTTTTTTTTTAACATGGATTGGTGTTTTTCCTGCATGCATGCCTGTGTGAGGGTGTCAGAGCTCCTGAAACAGGAGTTACAGACAGTTGTGAGTTGCCATGTTAGGTGCTGGGGATTGAACCAGGTCCTCTCTAAGAACTCCTAACTGCTGAGCCACCTCTCAAGCTTCCAGAAACCTCTTTTTACTTACGTTTTTTGTTTTTTTGATTTTTCAAGACAAGTTTTCTCTGTAGTTTTGGGGCCTGTCCTGAACTCGCTCTGTATACCTGGATGGCCTTGAACTTACAGAGACACTCCTGCCTCCCGAGTGCTGGGATTAAAGGTTTATGCCACCACTGCTTGGCTTACTTACATATTTTTATACTGAAGTCTTGAATAATGCATGAAAAAATTGGCTATTTTTCTTTTAAGAATAAAATGTATAGCCAGGACAAGTTACTTTGCAGTCACTGTGACATTCACAAAATGATTCACTGAGCCACATCCCACTCTGGTCAGCAAGACCTGAGTCTAAATTCCTCAAGTAGGTAAGAGTTACAAAGACAGAGTGCTAAGAACTTACCGTTGCTTTGTCTAGAACTTTCACGGAATCCTCGTCAGCGACTTTGTGTTTCCGAAGGGCTTCTTCCAGGGTCCAAAGAGGCAGGTTCTCCCACTTCCCAAACACCACAAGGTCGATGTCACTGCATTGTAGTGACATGCATGAGGAGGGTCAGACGCATCGAGCCGTCCGCATTTTAGCTAACAATCACGCTTACCAACTTCAAGTTGGTACAGTGAGAACCCGTTCCCTTTCTGCCTCAGAAGATAATGTGCTGATGGCAATGGATTTCAAAAGGAAGCAGAGGGAGGGAAGTGGAAGTGCTGATTTTAGCAACCTTACCCTCTCAACTATTCACAGAACTCAGGCCTCCAAACATGGGTAATGTTGGCAGAAACAAAACCTCAAACATAATAGTATCAGTGCATGTTTTTTTCCCCCGTAAAACTTTCTGGTGTTAAACTTAAGGTGTGTTGTCTCAATGCTCCCAATGTCTAAATACACACACACACACACACACTTCCAATCTCATTACTTTTGTGCCTTTTCCATATTTAAATTTTAATAACCGTTCTAACCATATATGTGTGTGTGTGTGTGTGTGTGTGTGTTGATTTAATTATTTTGAGATAGAGTCTCACCATGTAACTCTGGCTGGCCTGAAACATGCTATGTAGACCAGGTTGACCTCTACTCTCAGAAGATCCACCTACCTGCTTCTGTCTCCCAAATGCTGGGATTAAGAGTACCACCACACCTGGCCATAACTTTTGTAAGGAGTAAAATTTTAGGTTTTGTTAACTCTTAGAGCCTAAGTAATGAAGTATAATATTTTTTGGGTTTTAGAAGCCAAAGACAGCCCTGGGAAGAACAGATATGGCTAGGATGGATCCAACCACTGCAACACTATAACATACTTTAAGTTGAGGGAAGGCAGAAGGCAGACTATACAGCCACAGGGATACGGGGGTGGTGGTGTAGCCTATGTATTAAACAAGCCTTCATTAGAATGTTTAAGAAGGAGTCGGGGTTCTAAGTTGAATTCTGTGGTGGGATGCTGAGATCAAAGCAGGCTGAGTTCATTTAAAAAAGAAAATCTCTCCCACCTCATAGCACGTAGGAACTAGACGTTCATTCTGACACCTATTAGCCAGGCTAAGTGATAGGTTAAATAAGTACCTGTCTGCAGGGCTATATCTAAACTTAGTTTATTTTATATCTAAACTAAGTAACTAACTGATTTCACTGCTACATGCTTCCTGTAAATCTCAGCCTAAACAGATGACTAGAAGTAATATTCCACTGTAAAGAAACTCTGATGAATTTTGTTCCCTAAATAGTCCTCATTTTGTCAGGCGTGGTGGCATATATTATTAATCCCTGCACTCAAGAGGCCAGTCTAGCTTACATAGCAAGCTCCAGAATAGCTACAACTACATAAAGAGACCCTGTCTCCAAAAGAAAACAGCAAACAAACCCATTTCTACTCAAATACATTCAAGAGACAAAGTGTACAGAAAGCCCTTCAAAGCTTCATACAAATACTAACCTAGTTGGTAAATACAGGCCAGTTTTAAAACTTCCAAATATCTGGACCTGGAACACGAAAGAAGAAAAAAACAAAAATCACATCAAGGTGCTGATAAAGAAATGAATGTTCTTTCTGCCCTCTACTGTTGGTTTTTAGAACTGCAGGAGCTACCCCCCCTCCACACACACACCCAATCTAGGCTTTCCTAGATTCACAGGCAGGGAGTCATTCAGAACATGGCATATAATCTAAATTAGAGAATTGCGGTCATCAAGATGGTTCAGCAGTTAACGATGCTCACTGTGCAAGCCTGATCCCCAGAACCCATGTAAAGGTAGCAGAAAATCAACTCTACAAAATCGTCCTTTGACCTCCACATATGTGCCTAAACATACATACATACATATATACATATACATATTCGTGTGTGTGTGCAAAATATTTAGTAATAATAAAAGTAATAAAAAACTTAAAATAGAGAAGCTTCAAAAGTAATGTTCCAGAGCCTAGTATTCCCTTACAAAACAAGGAAGGTCACAATCCTTAATTAATTTATTCTCTCTGCAGGAGTCCTCCCATGAATTCAGAATGCTTCAGTAGTTGGCAATGTGCTGGTATGCAGGCCAGTGTAAGAGAATACCAGGAGCAGTTTCTGCAAGATCCTGACATCAACTGAGAAAAAAACTCCACCTCAGCCCAGAGAGCACAGTGGGACCCGGCCAATTTTACATGTGTAAGTAATTCTGGTTTTTTTTTTTTTTTAAGAATCTGGGAACCTAACATTGCATTCATGTTTTTTTTTTTTTTTTTTGAACAGAATTGCCTACCTAAAAAATGCAGATTAAAAGATCAGTACATCTTAACCTGGGGCAAATCATTCCTTGCTGTAGGTAGGGACTGTCTTTCACTGCACATTTAGTAACTTCCTTATTTACCCACTAGATGTCAGCAGTGCTTGCCAAATCATGCCAGTCAGAGCCATCACAATATTTATGCCCCAGGGAATACAACCAACGGGGAGAGAGCCATTCTAGCACCGTCAACAGCAGCTGCTCAGTGAGACA
Source organism: Alexandromys fortis (assembly GCF_014885135.2). Taxonomy (NCBI): domain Eukaryota; kingdom Metazoa; phylum Chordata; class Mammalia; order Rodentia; family Cricetidae; genus Alexandromys; species Alexandromys fortis. The sequence continues at coordinate 1,316,608 of NW_026068054.1, read as the reverse complement.
CCCTCCCCTATCTTCTTTACCTACAGCATCACATTTGAATCTCTTTTGCCAAATGGAAAAACTGTTCCTGGCTTCTCCAGTGTCACCTGAGGAGGGTCTAACAAAACTATGCCACACTAAGAGTTACTCTTTGAACAGGTAAGAATTCTAGAACAAACTTGCAAAGAAATCATAAAAAGGAAAATACAAGTGGAGACCCAGGCAAAACCTCTGTTCACTAATGGGGGGATCACACGAAGCTGGCCAGGGGAAGAGGTGCACAGTCACCTGCACCCGCCGGAGCAGTCAACTTCAGGTAGCAAAGAAACGCCTTTGGTTCTACGCATAAACATGTTTATGCCGACAGGAGGGAATCAAACAGAACAGGGCCATGACAGCTCTCATCCAACAAGAACTACTGTCATCAGGCTTATAATAACCATCTAAATTGAGCCTACTTTTAGTGGGTGCTACTCAGAACTCAGGAAAAACTAAGGGGAAGGTATGAGTGAAAGAAAGCAAGCACCAAACCCAAAGTCTAATGACTCCAGGAAACTGCTGGCCTTTAAAATGTGACCCACCAAAGCTAGGTGTGGCAGGCAATTCTATGAGTTCAAGGTCAATCAGGGGTAGAACAGGTGAGACCTTGTTGCAAAGTAGAATACAATAAGTTAGACTAACTCTACAAAAGCACTTACACTGTGGGTGAGGTCTTATGTGAGACTGAGTCTGTGGAGGGGTTTTGCCTGAAGCCCCGGGTCCCAGGACAAGTACTCACGTCAGCACTGGGCCAGAGCTCCTTAATCACACTCTCGATCCTGCTCACCACCTCCATCCGCATCTTCTCCTCCTCAGGCCTGGGAGACATGTACTCATAAAAGTCACTGATTTCTTCATGCAGACTGAAGGAAGAGCAGAAAGTAAATGTGAGCAGGCCAATCCAGTAGGAAGCCGGCTTCCTGTAATTAACAGCAGGAAGGGAAGCCCTGAGCTCAGCCTACACAGGCAGTTTCCTGACCACCTCAGCTCTCCAATAGGAGAGGAACAGTATGACTTCCATGGCATTTGTTTAACGAATTGAGTGTCAAACGAACCAGCTGGTAGTGAATAACAGGAGTGCCTTAAGAAGAGCCAGCAGACAAGATTCTGAGGCGCTTCTAGAGACCACAGTGTGCAAGGAGTGAAATCAAATGCATAGCACAGCAAGTAGACAGCACATCTGGAAGGAAATACAGAGGTGCATTTGAAGGGGAAGGCAGCTCTGAATAATGAACAATTTGAATGGCAAACTAAGAAGTTCTGGCTGGTCTCAGGAATGGCTCAGTGGTCATGTTCAATAGGCTGGGTTCATCCCCAAGATCCACAAGTAAAAAGAAAGGAAGACAAAGGGGGGGAAGAGAAAAGAAACAAGAAATGGAAGGGATAGGAAGAGAGAAAGGGAAGGGAAATTAAATTCAGGCTCTCTGGGGCAACTGGGAGGGTTGGGGAGACCCTGACTGCAACACGCAGTATTTAAAAAGATCAAACTGGCAACTGTATCAGAGATGGACAGTGGGGCAAGGCCTCGAACAGATGCATCACTAAGGATAGTGGTAGGACAGGAACTCCAGGAACACTGTACATGAACAGACTGGCTGGGCCTTGTGGGGTAGGCAGAGGTGAGAGCTGAGGGTGAAGAAAGTAGTAGACAAGACCAATGGACAAAGTAGGCTGGTTGGCAGAACTGAACTCATGCTGTGCAGCAGAGGGCAGCACTCCTTGCTTCCAACTCCCTGAGACCTTGGAGAGTTACACTGGAGGAAGAAGTGGGGAGACTCAAGAGAGGCACTCACGAGCTGGAGGTGGCCAAGGGTCTGCAATTAGAAAGACCACTTGGCTCTAGAGCAGGAAGATAGAAACTCAAGTAAACCAAAATTGGCTTTCAGAAAAGAAAAAAATGCTGCATCTTTCACTGGCCACAGCTTTTACCTCAAAAACATTGATGACTTCATGATGACATGAAAATGTGACCAAGTGAGCAATCAACTTATTTTTCAAAATAAAAAACAAGCCGGGCGGTGGTGGCGCACGCCTTTAATCCAGGCAGAGGCAGGCGGATCTCTGGGAGTTCGAGGCCAGCCTGGTCTACAAGAGCTAGTTCCAGGACAGGCTCCAAAGCCACAGAGAAACCCTGTCTCGAAAAACAAAAACAAAAACAAACAAACAAACAAAAAGACAAAAACCCACCACCAACAACAAAACTATGTCAAAAACTGAGTTCTAGCTCAGGCTCTGCCCAAGAGCAGTTATATCTCCTGAACATGTGGCTCTGGTTCCTGATGCTCCCCAACCCATGTGTTGTTCATCATATGCAGGACAGACTGCCAAGCAGGAGCCAGAAGGAATGATAAACATGATCACTCCCAGCACTCGGGAGGCAGAGGCAGGCAGATCTCTGTGAGTTCGAGACCACCCTGGTCTACAAGAGCTAGTTCCAGGACAGGCTCCAAAACCACAGAGAAACCCCGTCTTGAAAAACCAAAACCAAAACCAAAACCAAAAAAAAAACAAAAAAACAAAAAAAAAACATGATCACATGCTGCCTATCTGCCACATAATACTGAGTAATGTCTTGATTTTAAAAGTCCCAAGGCAGGTGGATCTCTGTAAGTTTGAGGTCAGTCAAAACTACATAGTGAAAATCCATCTCACAAAATAAAACAGATTAAGGGCCTTTGCCACCCAGACGGACACTCTGAGGTCCTGAGTTTAAACTGACTTCTGCAAGCTGTAACCTGGCTTACGCAGGTGTACAATGGCACGCACACAACTGTAACAGAACCATAGCCTCCCAGCTCTGAGAGAATCCAGAAAGCTATCCAAAGGAGCCCAGTGCTCCTCGGCTTGTTTCTGTAGGTTATCAATGTCTACTGCTTACAGACAACAGAAGACAAGAAAGCTTGCACTACTCCTCTACACAGGCCTGCCAGCAAAAATGAAGTTCTCAGCTCACTTCACAGTCTGCTGCAGACTATGAGTTTATCTGCAGTTCTGAGTACTAAAGTAGAATACTAGCATCCTACCCAATGTGGGGAGAAAGGCTCCCTTACACATTTTCTAATTCAAATGCAATCAAAACATTGAGTCTACCTGCCGGTTCAGTTCTAAGTCAGAAGTCACCAGCCAAAAGGAAGCCTGTTATCTAAATACTTTTGAATGTGTACACCAAGCTATAGGATAAACAGAACTTACCTGTCAAACCCGAGCATTACCCTGAGCCATCTCTATCCAAAAACACAGAAAAAACTCAAAGCCGGTTTTGTAAGGCTAGTGGTCTGTCTGCAACGATGCACAACAGACAACTTTCAGACAGGGACCACGGGTCCCCGTAACTACACATGAAATAACTAGACAATCACAAGGCAAATGTCCCACAAAAGGGATTTCTGAACACAGTGAAAAGGAAGAGAAGATTCTAAAATTTGCCTTCAGTGCTGGGATTCTGGGCTTTCTGCCAGCACGTATAAACTTGAAGGGAAGTTATTCAGGGTTCTACAAGTTTTAAGACAGGATTTCCCTCTGGGCTAGGCTGCAGTTTACCGGGTTTTTTGCCTAGCATGTGATAGGCAAAGGCCTGGATTGGATCCCCAGCACTACAAAAGAAAAAGCTACACAAGTACTTAATATTCCATGAATTATTTTCTCCCTTCTACTCCTAGTAGTTACTCTATTTATTTAACTCTTTAAATTACTAAAAGAATCCAGAGCCCTATGCATGCTAGGCAAAAGCTCTAACACTGAGCTACATTCCTTGCCACAGGGTCTTGTTATGCAGCTCAGGCAGGCACTAAACTTGATATCCAGACAAGCTACTGATTCTCTAGCAGACATTAGCTGGGTTACCTGTATTCTGACATTATTTATCTAGGGATAGCAACAGAGCCTCTACCACCAGAGGCCCCAGCCTAATTGTAAACCCCAGGCTGTTGACTGTAAACCAGGGATCCTGTGTCCACTTCCTTAGAGTGGTGTGCTAGATCTGCTCTGAGAACTCAAAGCCACACTTACTAGATTATCTTTAAAGCTGCTTTAAAGGATAAATGGCCAGAAGCAGAGATGCACAGGATGGTCTGGAGACTCCTGAACTCCCTAGCTTCTGAGCCAGTGCAGTTGAGATATGCATCCTCCTGGCTCTTGTTCACCTTCTGGGGAAAGCCCATGTGCTCTGTCTGCAAGCTCTGCAAGCTCTGCCAGACCCAGGCCTTTTGAGGGGCAGAAAGCTTTATCCTGCAGGCATGATCAACCTGAAGTCCAGGTGGCAGGGTAGAACATGAAGGCTTGATTCTCTTGTAGTACCCTGGGTTTTGCAGTGAGTATCCTCACTGTGATGCTACCCAAGGGGTGCCCACCATCGGCCAGTCATCAGTGTACAAAAAAGTACATAATACTTTGTTATCCATTCGGATAACAGTATTTTCCTTCTAAAAGTTAGAGTAGGTGAAAAATAACATTCCTTTTAGAAGGGCACAGAATATGCAAACACTGCAATAAAATAGAGTATGATAGAAACACCACCCAGGCTTCTTAACAAAAGAACCTCATGTTACATGAAAGCATCGGCCAGATCTACCCAAGAACTATTAGTAAGTAGGCTGAGTGAAGTCTTAGGCATACATTTTTGAAAAGGATGCATGGAAAAAGCACACACACTGCGGGTGGAGTATGAATTACCACAACCTCTCAGAGGTTCTTATCATTCCCAGCCTCTTTACTCCTATCTTCCAGAAACAGTCCACAGGGTTAAGGGAATGGGTACGAGTGATTTAACAGTCATAAGGTGTGTTGTCTCTCTACAGTTCCCAGGTGATACGTGTATATATGTATGTGTATATGCTTCTCTTGGATATGTGTGCATTTCCTTGTTCCCACAACATCTGTAACCTACTATTAACAATAAATAAATTTAGGCAGTAACTTCAAAGAGAAGGGATTTACTTTTATAAATATATTATATATAAATATTATACATTTTTATGACCAATTTTTCAAAATGTACATGTTAATGGCATTGTATGTTTTAAAACCAAATCTTTGTATAAGGAAATATTAGAAAAAATAACACAGGGAAAAAAATCAAATTATTTTAATAATCTTACCCTGAAGATCAAAAGGTTTTACATGTGTAACTAGGGAGCCTGAGCAACTGTAGAAGGGATTCTGTAGTCAGATGGTGGGCAGCATAGCCACCAGGGGGGACATAAGACTCCAACTCCAGGCCTCAGTGACCGCACATTGGTACAGACACCTCTGATTAAGAAGCTGTGGTCGGCCTCATGCATGTTCAATGTGAGTTTGCTGGTGCCGTTTCTACAGACTCAAATTTGAGACCAAGTTCCAAAATGACCACAATTGCTGGTGGTATTTTCTTTCCTCCAAGGAGGAACTGACAGTTGATGTCATGGACTTACAACTTTCTATACCATTTCATTTTTCTCAAATATACCAATACACTAAGAGAACTGCCCAATCGAGCCCTACAAAAATCACAAAGCAATGTGAGTGACTTTAGCAGGCTCCAGAATTCATGGCAGAAATAGAAACATATTTAACCAGCTATGGAATTCAAGTTATCAGCTAGATACCTCTGCCAGGCCGTCACCTCAAATGCCACAGGACCAGAACCAAAACTTCTATTACTCCCAGTCTCAGCTTTCCCAGAACTTTCTTCTCCAGTCCACCTTTTATCTGCTTCCAGAGCCCACCTTTCTCTACATACTGATCTGATGGCTTAAGGAATGTTGGTTTTCAGAAGAGGAATTTGGCCTGAGCACCATGGGCCGCAGGTCCTATTCCTTCTTCCTTGCATGTCTGTGTACTACATCCATACAGTATACTCAGAGAGAAGAAGAGGGCATCTCTGCTCTCTGGAAACTGAAGTTATTGATGGTCGTGAGCCACCATGCAGGTGCTGGAGAACATAGGTCTTCTGGAAGAGTGGCTAATGCTCTTAACCACTGAGCTACTGCTGTAGCTCCCATAATCTTTGTTTTTAAATTTATTTCAAAGGTTGGGATGAAGGAAAATAAAACATGATACAAGAAAAATATTTAGGAGAATGAAAAAAGAAAATATTAAAGAGAATGAGAAGGAAAGTCACAGGCCAGGAGTGGTGGTGCATGCCTTTAATCCCACCAGAGGTCAGCAGTTCTCTATAAATTCTAGATTAAAGCTACACAGTGAGACTCTGTCTTTAAATAAATAGGTAAATAGACAAACACAGTTAAAGAACAGACATGCTCAAAAGCATATAATCCAGCAATCCAAGGAGCTAAAAACATGCTCACAAAAGCCTACACCAGGACATACTGAGCAAGCTTTTCATGGATGCCCAAGCCTGGAAGCAGTTCACATCTTTCAGCAGGTAACTGGACAGTCGTACAGTCTAGTACATCCACACAAAGGGTGTATTACACAGCAGTGGAAAGAAGCGAGCTACCAAGCCAGGGACCAGTCTGCTGGCTGCTGGTGAAAGAAGCCAAAATGAAAGGCTGTATACAATATGATTCCAACTCTAAGACATCTTGGGAAAAATCAAACTGAAGACTGGGAAAGAAGGACTGATGGCTGCCAAGGGTTGAAAGACAGAGCAAAGACTTCTTTGGGCAATGAAAGCAATGATACTATAATAGTGAATCTATCGGTTCCATAGAATGTGAAATACTGATACATATCACAAGCCACTTGCTACCCAGATTCACTAACTGAACAAATGTGCCGTTCTGACACAGGATGCCATGATAGGGACTCAGAATGGGCAGGCCAGGGTTATACAGGAAATTTTTGTATTTTCCAATCAATTTTACTATGAACTTTGCAAAGATAAATATAAATTCTACTGAAAAAAATTTAAACCATATTCTCTTCCAATTATTCTTTTCTTTAACACTCACTTGGGATTATTGTGAAAGACAGGGAAAAACAATAGTGTACTCCATTCATGGATACTTCCAAAACCCCAGCAGATACCTGAAACCATGGACAAGCGCATAAGTTTTGTCCCAGATCCATACACCCATGATAAATCAATTCATAAACGAGCTTTGTGAATCACTGAGGCAAGAATCATCCAAAGCTCACCATGCAGGTGAGCTTGTTTTTGTCAGTTTCTTTCCCTATATCTGAGTAACTCGACTCACACAGAAAACCTCAAATTTATACACTCATTCATATTCATTTATGGTTAAATCTTGGATTCTTTCCAGTCTATGGCTGTATATTTCATACTCTAGGGCTCAAATTATCCTTTAAAGTTCTTGAATAAATGGGGCTTGGAGACTGGCTCAGTCACTAACAGTACTTGTTGCTCTTGTAGAGAACGAAGGTTCAATGCCAGTACCACACAATAATTCCAGTTCCAGGAAATGAAACGTCTATCTTCTAAGCTCTGTGGACACCAAGCACTCAACATGGTACATATGAACATGCAGGCAAACACTCATACACATAAAAGTAATTATATAGGGGGCTGGAGAGATGGCTCAGTGGTTAAGAGCATTGCCTGCTCTTCCAAAGGTCCTGAGTTCAATTCCCGGCAACCACAGGGTGGCTCACAACCATCTGTAATAAGGTCTGGTGCCCTCTTCTGGCCTGCAGACATACACACAGACAGAATGTTGTATACATAATAAATAAAAAAAAAGTAATTATATATTATTAGTCATCTATTGCAAAGGTATTTTAATTTTTATTACATTTACTTGGAGGAAGTTGTAGTAGCCAGTTCTTTTCTACCACGTGGTCTCAGGGACAAGACAGGACTCCAGAAGCAAGTTTCTTAACCTGCTGAGCCATCTCACCAGCCTTGTTGCGGATTTTCCCCACCTTTCCAACTTCACTGCTAATTACATGTGATGAGTGAACATGCAGAAAAGCTGTGAACTTTACACACGTCTTTTATATCCTCCAAAAGAAATTTCACAAATAAACTACAGTAACCTACTATATTAATATATCAAGTTTTTTTTTTTTAAAGATTTATTTATTTATTATGTACACAGTGTTCAGCCTCCATGCCTGCAGGCCAGAAGAGGGCACCAGATTTCCTTACAGATGGTTGTGAGCCACCATGTGGTTGCTGGGAATTGAACTCAGGACCTCCGGAAGAGCAGTCAGTGCTCTTAACCACTGAGCCATTTCTCCAGCCCCTCAAGTTTTTCTTTCATATTCTCAATCAGATAGCAAGTAAGTAAGTTTTTTGAGACAGGGTTTCTCTGTGTAGCCCTGGCTGTCCTATCACTCACTCTGTAGACCAGGCTACCCTTAAACTCAGAGATCTACCTGCCGCTGCTTCTGGAGGCATGTACTGCCACTGCCCAACTCAGACAGCATTAACACAAAAATGGCAAACAAAATAAAAACATATCTGATACTTTAAATTTAACAACCAAATAACAGATGGATGACATTTTTTCTAAATATACACAATACTGTTTGCTGTGCCTATATTCCATATACACTATATGAAACGATACTTCTCGGCACCCTCACAAAAACAGCCAGAGTCATTCTAACCTGAAGTAGGTTTGGATCTTTAAGACCCATGGGCAAAGGAAAAGATTTATTTTCCTAGACAGCTGCTAGAGCTTGCTCATGTTTTAAATGCTTATAAATAATGGCACTATTTGGAGTGGGCCTTCCTACTAGGGCAGGCTTTTGTAGGTCCTGGTCCCAACTCTGTCTCTGCTTCCTGACTTTCCGTAATATACAGAACCCCATCATGTACCCCACTGACAGAACTCTGCCATGCCTTCTCCTGTGGACTGTAAGTCCAAACAAACCTTTGCTCTATCGTTGTTTCTGTTAGGTTCTGGGGTCACAACAATGAAAAAAAAAGTGTACTAACTGGGGGAGGGGTAGCTATATTTAATTTAATCTAGTTTTTATTTTTTAGAGATTGGTTTTATGTAGCCTAGTGTCTTACTCTTCTATTGCTGAAGAGACACCATGACCAAGGCAACATACAGAAGAAAAAAATTTATTAGGAGCTTGCTTACAGTTTCAGAGAGTGAAGCCATGTTCACCATGGAGGCAAGCAAGTAAGTAGGCAGGCAGGCATGGCACTGGAGCAGTAACTGAGAGCTTACATCTTATTGTCAAAGTGGAGGGAGAAACTTCAAAGCCCATGCCAGTGCCACACCTCCTAAAACATCCACCAACTGGGAACCAAACATTTAAACCTATGAGCCTAGAGGCTATTCTCATTCAAACTACCAGACCCAGCTTCCAAGTACTGAGAATACAAGCATGTGCCACCACACTTGGCTTTATTATAAAAATTCTGCAACACTAAAACTGAAAAGACATCCCATAATAACGGCCTTATTAAGTCTCATTAGTTGAAATAAATATTGCAGACTTCTTTATATGCTAAAATTTTTACTAATGATAAAAATTATGCTAAATAGCTAGGTATGAATATACCCTCTACAATTCTATAAGGTGGGAATATCAGAAGGTCAAGATCACCTTCAGCTACATGGTGAGTTCAAGGTCAGCCTAACTATCCTATCATAAACAAAAACCCTCTGTGACTATCCTAACTTAAAACCAACCACTATCGGGGCTGGAGAGATGGCTCAGAGGTTAAGAGCATTGTCTGCTCTTCCAAAGGTCCTGAGTTCAATTCCCAGCAACCACATGGTGGCTCACAACCATCTGTAATGCGGTCTAGTGCCCTCTTCTGGCCTGCAGGCATACACACAGACAGAATATTGTATAATTAATAAATAAATAAATGTATGTTAAAAAAAAAAAAAAACCACTATCATCCATAGTAGCTTAGGGATCTAAATTTGGGCTCTGTATTGGTCTATTTTTATTACATCATTCTGACTCCTCTCCATCCACCATTTGGCTTCTCTTCTAGTTCAATACAGTCACTAAGAAACTCACAGAAGAATCAAACCCCCAATTCTGATGCTGGTTCTGAGAGTAACATGGGCTCTTACCTATTCTCTGGTTCATGTAGCCACAATACTATTAATATTAGGAAGACTCTGCAAAGTCAATTTTTCCCTTTTTTTTATTATGAACCTTTTTAATACAATCTTCTCATTTTACATAATTATCCCTGTTCCCACTCCCTCCACTCCTTTCACCCCACCGTACCCCTTACCCCTCATCCTTTCCTCAGAAAGGGTAAGGCTTCCCATGGGGAATCAACAAACTCTGACATTTCACTTCCAGGCAAGACCAAGGCCCTGTCCCCTGTATCTAGTCTGATCTTTAGAGATTTCCTCATAGCAACATAATTATTAGGCTTCCTGGGCACCTGAGCCTGCAAGGCCTTTGGTCTCACACTGACAGCTAAATCATTGATTCCCAAGGCTGAGCCCTCTGGAAAAAGACTGAAGAGTGACAGATTATTGTCACCCCAGCACCCCCAGCTTCTAGGCAGCCTAATGTGGGGTTACTCAGCCTCCACAATCTTATAAGTTAAACTTTCTAATAAATAACTGGTCTGTCTGTCTGTATTCTATTGGTTCTGCCTCTATGGAAACCCTACTACAGATCTGGTACTGAGAGTGGGTATTGCTGCTATAACTCTGCACAGGTGCTGAAACACTTCTGGAACTGGGTAATGGGCAAGGGCTGGCAAAGGCTGGAGACACTAGCTAGAAAATGCTTCAGCTGCTGTGAGCCAGCACTAAGAACAATTCTAGTGGGGGCTTAGAAAACAAGAGCACCAAGCAGCTCCATATCTGACACCAGCCCTTTGACTCTGGATTTCTCAGCTCCAGAGCTAAATGAAAGAAACATCTGTTCTTTGCAAATAACCCTGTCTCTAGTGTTCTGTTACAGCATAAACAAGACACTACCTTCCTTCATTTTCAGTCCTACGCCTACTGCCTGTCATGTCACTCCATATACTTCCAAGTCCTGATGTGACTCCCAGACCTCAGCTCTCAAAGACCTTCTTAGTGAGCCCAGTAAGTATGTCTCAAACACAGGTTCACCAAAACAGCAATCATTTAGCATGGTAGCCACCAACCATCCTCCATGTCCTTACAGACTGCCTTCCTCCTCCTCCTCCCTATCTATATCTCACAAGGCACTTAATGGCAGGCAATGTACTAAGCCCCGTGTCAGGTCTTGGCCCAATCACTTAAGCTTTTTTACATCACATCTGAAAGCCCAGGGTCTTCTACTCTGAACTTAGCACTTTATGCCATCAGTTTGACTACTCACATACTGAGCCCTTTACCTTAACCAGAAAATAAGTTACTAAAAGTTTTAACAAACCACATTCCTTACCACTAATCCTTGTATAACAGAAATCATACAGTCCACAAGTTAAAAGTGCTTTTACATTTTTAAATGGTTGAAAAGAAGTCAGAATTACACTGGGGTGCATGAAACGTATATATAATTTGGCCTGGTTAGTTGGCTCAGTAGATAAGAACTATTGCTGTTGAAAAGGACCCAGGTTTGATTCCTAGGCTCATATCCTCCTCCAACACCAAGCATGGATGTGGTGCACAGACATATCTGCAGGCAAAACATTAATATACATAATAGTAAAAATAAACTTTAGAAAAGATTTTTTAAAAGAAAAGTATATAATTCAGATTAAAGCATACATAATTTTCCCAGAAACAATATCCCCTGCTGGGGACTGCAGACCCTCAGACCCTGAATTTTCTGTGACCCCTTGCCTGTTGGAGTAAACAACTTGTGTTTGCAGCTGCTCTGAGCATAAGACCCTCATGAGTTCCTGATAGCAAGGGAGTGGTTTATGGTGGGCTTGCAGCTGAAAAATCCCAAGAGCTAGGGCATGGCCATTAGTCAAGGATAGCCCTATATAAGCTGCCCTGGAACACAATAAAGGGGACATTCTTCTTTCAAGGATGACCTATGTCTCTCTCTGCCCGTGTGTGTGTGTGTGTGTGTGTGTGTGTGTGTGTGTGTGTGTGTGTTTCAATCTCCAGTCCCTTGCCCAACTCGCGAACCATCCCATGGAAGACAGACAGAACGGTACAATCCCCCACTCCTTTCCATTTTGTCTGCTTGTTCCCACCACACCAGAGTGGAGCAGCTGACACAGAGCCCACAGACCCAATAAAGAGTAATTATGTCTCTACAGGGAACATCTGCTGACCCCTGCCATCATAGGTCCTAGGATAACTTCAGAAGTAATGTGGCAGACCAAGTTACACTGTGTTGCCTTCATATCTGGGAGTAAAGAAAGTTGAAGGAGAGTGGCAGGTGTCAGAGTGCCATAGTAACACTCTGTCAACATCCTTTGCTCTCCCAGCTTTAGTGGTACTGTTATTCAGTTATACACTAAGACTTAAGATGAATTTAAATTTTATTAGTAGCAGATTTGAGAGTGCTGACAAGAATGTGACGAAACTGGAACCCTAGCGACCTGCTACAGGAAATGTAAAATGGAACAGCAGCTGAAGAAAATCATGGCAATTTCTTGAAGTAAAACTGACAATACATAGATACATAGCCCCAGTGAACTGAAAGCGGGGTATTTGTTCACAGCGGCACAGGCAGAACAACATCAAGTCAATCTCTGGATGAATGGCGGGCGGATGAAAGATGAAATGAAACCTGAGGACACTGCTATGCAACGTAAAACGAGCAGGACACAAAGATAAAAAGTGTTTGATGCCATTTATATGAGGTCCCTAGAGTAATCTCAGTAACAGAGATAACAGACAATTATGGCTACTGGGGCAAGAATGGAGGAGAGAATACAGCTGTGTTAATTGATACAAAGCTTCAGTTGGGAAGATAATTTCTGGAGATGGACAATGGGATAACATAAACCGTAAGCTTCAAATCATTGGATTAATAAATTTTGTATAGTAAAGATGTGGTGGTTTGAATAGGAATAGCAACCAGACCCATATTTCAATTCTTAATCTGGAATGGAACTACTTGACAGGGATTAGGCAGCATGCATGGCCTTATTGGAGTAGGTGTGGCCTTACTGGAGGAAGTGTGTCACTTGGGGTTTCAAATGCTCGAGCCAGGCTCAGTCTCTCTCTCCCCTGATGCCTGGGGATCCAGATGTAGAACTCTCAGCTCCTCTCCAGCACCATGTCTGCCTCTGTCCTACCATGCATCCCACCATGAAGATCACAAACTAAATCTCTGAAGCTGTAAACCAGCCACAATTAACTGCTTTCTTTTATAGGAGTTGCCAAGGGTCATAGTGTCCCTTCATAGTAATTTTTTTTTTCGGTTTTTTTTTTTTTTTTTTTTTGGTTCCTGTCCTGGAACTAGCTCTTGTAGACCAGGCTGGCCTCAAACCATAGTAATGTGTTTAATGTAATTAACTACAAGATTTGTCATTAATAAAACGTGATATAACCATCTAATGGATATGAAAAAAGACATGCTACAATAGAAATAAACCTTGAACGCACAAAAGCCCATACCCGGTAATGATTCTATTACATGAAATGTAAAGACCAAGGAAATCCACAGAGACAGCAGATTCTTGGTTGCCAGGGGCTAGAAAAGGGCAGAATTTCACTTGGTGATAAAATATTCTGGAACTGATAGTGGCAATTGCCACACAACATTGTGATTGTACTTAATGCCTCCATGTACCCAAAGCTGAGGCTAGTCTGGACAAGAAAGACCCTATCTAAAATAAAAATATTAAAACTTAATTTGAGAACACAAAATTGCCATCTGACCCAACAGTTTTATTCCTAGATATAAACCCAAAGGAGCTGAAAGCGGAGTATCAAATATTTATAAATCAATGTTTAGCATTATTCACAATAATTAACCAGTAGAAACAATCCAAATAGTGGAATGTGGTGGCACCCACCTTTAATCGAGCAGAGGCAGGTGGATCTCTGTGAGTTCAAGGACAGCCTGGTCTACAAAGAGAGTTCCAGAACAGCCTGGGCTACACATAGAAACCCTGCCTCAAAAGAAGGAAGAAAAAAAAAAAAAAACAGGAAAAAGAAACAACCCAAATATTTAAAAAGTAATGGATAATGGGGCTTTGGTAGGGTACTTGCCCCGTACATGCAAGGGTTCAATATACAGCACTTCAAAAAAAAATCAATGAAAAGAATATTCAATGGAATAGTATACTCAAAAAGATACAAAATTCCGATATATGCTATACATGAGTAAGCCTTTAACGTCTCTATTTATGCTAAGTGGGAAAAGCCAATCACAAAAGGATAAACATTACTTGATCCCACTTACATGACAAAGAATAAGCAAATTTTAAACACTGAAAGCAGGAGAGGATTGGAGAGGAATATGGTTCATTCATTCTACTGTGTCTATTTGAGATGACAGTATTGTGGTTGGTTAGTGGTGAAACTGAATAACAAGGGGGCTAGATATATGCTTTACAGTTTAAGTGCACTGGCTACTCTTCCAGAGGATTCAGGTTTAATTCCCCATAGCCACATGACAGCTCACTACCGTCTATAGCTGCAGTCATTCTGCAGGCACTGCACATACATGGTGAACATCCACGCAGGGAGAACACCCATGCACATAAAATAAAAATAAGTTAAAATAAAAGAGTACAGTGATGTAAATGTGCTGAATGCCACTGATGATTTATCTAACAAGTTAAAGATCAGGCTGTGAAGACGGCTCAGTAGGTAAAGCACATGCCATGCACGCATGAGAACCAGAGTCACCCACATAATGATCACTTACAAATTCCTACTCTGTCTTCCTGGAACAACCAAGACCACTGATTGCAGCCCCAGAATCACTGCAAAAGGAGCATTGGCCTTAGATTCTGAACCTGCTTCTGACGCACACCTGTACCAAAGGACCCCTCTATCTCCTTCAGCCTCCTTTTCTTCATCACATGGACATAACAACCTGCCTGCAATGGAGACATGTAGCTTGAAGACAAGTGGCAAACATTAGGATTCTGACCCTTGTAAGCACTTAGGGCTCCATGAATTCCACCAGGCCTGGCAACACATGGATTTTAAACTTCTATTCTGTAGCTCTATTTCTCAAATTAAGTTATCATAAAACACCAAAATATCTAAGTGTTGGCTCACATAAACAAATTCCCTCATGTCCTCAAAATCATGTATCTGTGGCACAGGTACGAGTGTGCATGCACATGCTTTCTTTCTCTCTCTCTCTCTCTCTAACAAGTAAGAGAGAGATAAACCACTAATGTAAAATTTGTAAGTACAGACATCAAGGCACATTGCTCATGCATGTAAGTACACATCATGGCACATTACTATGGAAAGGACACCTGTTCTCCCTGGAGCAGCAATCACCTCCTAGAAAGCAAGAGTGTACCACATAGTGTATAAAACAGATCTGAAAATCTGTAGTCTATAAGAGCTAGTTCCAGGACTGGCACCAAAAACTCCAGAGAAACCCTGTCTCTAGACACATAAGCAAAAATAAGTACAACTCCATTGATATGAAATATACAGAACAGTCAAATCCATAGAAACAACACTGACTGGTGGTTGGTTGCCATGGGCTGGTGATTTTGGTGAGAAATGGAGAAGAAATGATTTTATAGCCAGGCGGTGGTGGCGCACACCTTTAATCCCAGAACGCGGGAGGCAGAGGTAGGCAGATCTCTGAGTTCGAGGCCAACCTGGTTTACAATAGCTAGTTCCAGGACAGGCTCCAAAACCCTGTCTTGAAAAACCAAAACAAACAACTTTAAAAGCAATGAAACTAAAAACAAATACAAATCATGGAAGAAAACTTTGATGAAACCAAAGCTTATTTCTTTAAAAATAAAAATTCGTAAATTAGGCCAAGAAGCTAGCTCAGTGGGGCTTGCTGTACAAGCTCTGATGTCCTGAGTTCAAAGCCCAGATCCCATGGTTAAATGATGTGGGAGTGGCATATCAATCTGTTGATTTCATTGGTTAAGTAATAAACACACTGCTTGGCCTCATAGGTTAGAACATAGATGGGAGGAGTAAACAGAATAGAATTCTGGGCGGAAGAGGAAGTGAGGTCAGACTCTGCTCTGCTCCCGAAGAGACGCCATGCTCAGCTCTCCTGGGTAGACGCGATAGCTCTGCGCTCTGAAGCAGACGCATGAAGCTGAGACCCACGATGGACGGAGGCTAGAATCTTCCCGGTAAGCGCACCTTGGGGTGCTTACACACATCATTAGAAATGGGCTAGTCCAGGTGCGAGAATTAGCCTGTAAGGGCTAGAGTTCATGGGCCAAGCAGTTCTTAAATGAACACAGTTTGTGTGTTGTTATTTCGGGCATGAGCTAGCCAAGCGGCCGGGGTGTTGGGGACGCAGCCCCGCCGCTTCTTATTTCAACAGTTAAAGGAGAAAAATGAACTCCCACAAGTTGTCCTATGATCTTCAAATGCATGGTACGGAATACATGCATTCATGCGCACACAAACACATCATATAGACTATAATAATGGCTGCTTTTTAAAAAAAAACCTGATAAAGGTCTAGCTCACTAGGTTAGTGAAGAGAGGATATAAAAATTACTAGTAGTAGGGGCTGGAGAAATGATCTGTGCTTAACAGCACTAGTTACTTTTGCAGAGGACCCTAGCTCTATTCCCTGTTCCTGCATGGTTGCTTATCTGTAGCTCCAGTTCCAGGAGACCTAATGCCAGGCACCCATCTAGTGCCAAACATGCTTGAAGGCAAAACATTCACACACATAAAAAAATTAAACTACTACTATTAACAATGAAAGGAGGCTGGAGACAGCTCAGCAGTTAGTTAAGAGCACATGGTGCTTTCAGATCCCAGCACCAGGTGAAGTAAGTGGCTCACAGCTGCCTTTAACTCCAGCTCCAGGGAACCAACAGCATCTTCTAGACTCTGTGGATACAACACCCATATTCATAAAGCCATATATAAACATACTCATATACATACAATTTAAAAATAAAAAAGAATGTTGTGGGAGCATTAATTCCGGAAAGAGTCCCGGCAGGGTACAAATTCACTCCCACACTTGCACACAATTCGTTTATATGTTACATTTTTAGTTAGTGCATAAAACCGTCAGCGTCAGGTGCCATAGTCAGTGACCCAGCGGCGGCCAACAGCTGTATCTTGCGCACCCTCCCCTGAGCAGGAGTTAGTCCTTTGCCCTGTACACACCCGCTTGCTGCCTCCTGTCCTGTGTGAGCTGCCCACTGCAGTCTCGTGGGTGCTTGAGACAGAATGGGGGTGGGGTGGTAAGTGCTTTTGGTTCCCATTTGTGAGTTGAGGGAGCAGGAGCCACCAATTTCGTGTCCCTTTGGTTTCCTGCCCTGGCAGCTGCTGTCTTGACCTCCTTTCCAATCCTTTCCTTTTCAACCCGATTTTATGTATTATGCTTCTTTTGGAAATCTTTTTAGACCCTTGGTACTTTAAAATTTTAGTGTTCAATAAATATATTCCCTGGAAAAAAATAAAATAAAAAATAAAAAAGAAACGAAAGGCAAATAATCACCGCTGGTCCCGCAGATTTGTCAGCCTAGATGAAACTTGCCAATGCTAAGAAGACATAGCTACAAATGCTAGACACGGTGCTCACACCTGCAATATCTGCACTTAAGAGGCTAAGGCAAGACAATTGATAATAGACAGAACCTTACTTTTTTTTTTTGGTTTTTCGAGACAGGGTTTCTCTGTGGTTTTGGAGCCTGTCCTGGAACTAACTCTTGTAGACCAGGCTGGTCTCGAACTCACAGAGATCCGTCTGCCTCTGCCTCCCAAGTGCTGGGATTAAAGGCGTGCGCCACCACTGCCCGGCAGAACCTTACTTACTCTTATATGCAAGGCTAGTTCAAACTTCAAGAATAATATCCATTACAGCAACTAAGAAAGAAAAATTCTATAATCACATTAATATGCAAAAAGGGTTATACTAATTAATAAACCCTCACAAAAAAACCCTCGGTCAACTAGAAAAGGGAAGGTCAACTTGATTTTTTTTTTAAAAACTCAAATTAACAAATTATAACAGTTAGAAATCAGATGTTTTCCCACCATTAAAGTTAAGAACAAGACACTAAACAGTGGTGGTACAGGCCTTTAATCCCAGCACTCGGGAGGCAGAGATACGCGGATCTCTATGCGTTTAAGGCCAGCCTGGTCTATAGAGCAAGCTCCAGGACAGCAGAGCTGTAACACACAAAAAAAAAGCCTGTCTCAAAAGAAAAATAACTTAGGAACAAGGTAAGATGTACATTTCTACTGTCTTATTCAATGTCATATACTAGAAGTCCAGCTAAGGCAG
>NW_026068054.1:1280598-1297931 GCF_014885135.2 Alexandromys fortis | reverse complement strand
AAAAAAAAAAAAAAAAAAGTCTTGGGGAGGGGGTAAAAAAAGACTCTAGAGGCTGGAGAAAAGGCCCAGCAGTTTAGAGCAATCTTAGAGAGGCCTGGATTCTATTCCCAGCACCCATACTGTGTGTGGCAACTCACAAACATCCACAACTCCAGTCCCAGCGGATATGCATCCTCTTCTCACCTCCTCAGTACCAGGTATGCACATATGCAGCAAAACACTCATACATAAAAAATTAAATAAGTAAGCCTAAACAAATCCTAATTCAATTCTAAATGCAGATCTTATACTTATACCTACACACAAAACCTTAAAATGAACCATACACCATGATGTAAAACAAAAAGTTATAAAATCCACTGGCACATACCAATGGTCTTAACTGGAAGGCTAATTTAATGCAAAGACACCTCCTGCTAAGTGAAAGAAGCCAATCGACAACACTACATCGTGTATGAGTTTACTTATATGACATTCTGGAAAAGGCAAAACTGTGGGCAGTGTTGCTAGGGTTCAGGAAGAGAAGGAAAAGTTACTTGAGAATTCAGAGACTAGCCTGGACAATAAAGATACCACCAAAAAGCAATCGTGCTGGATTTAATCCCAGCAGTTGGGAGGTAGAGGCAGGCAGATTTCTGTGAGTTGAGGCCAGCCTGGTCTACAGAGTGAGTTCCTAGACAGCAAGGGCTGTTACACAGAAAAGCCCTGTCTCGAAAAACCAAAAATAACCAGTGTCTCATACCTGTAATCTATCACTTGGGTTGAGGCAGCTTCAAGGCCAACCTAGCCTGGGCTAAATAGCAGAACCTGTCTCTAAACAAACTAGTCAAGTCTCTAAACAAACTCGTCAAGAGCAACTCCTTAAATGATAAGAAAAAATCTAGGTACTCCCCCAGGTACACTGACTTGGGGGAGGAGGTAATATAAACCACAGATAGCAAGAAAATATCTGCAAAACCATTATCTGATAAAGAGTTGATATCCAAAATATGCAAAGTATTCTTAAAATTCAGTAAGAAAAGAAAACAAATAAATTATGGGCAAAATACTAGAACAGATACTTTTAATAAATGTGTGTAAGTATGTGTGGCAGGGAGTGGAGGGGACAGGGGGTACATAAAAAATAAAATTATCTTAGTCTAAGATAACAGAAACGCATAAGCAATAAAAATGTATTTGGCTCATAATTCTATGAGCTGGAAGGATAAAGAAGGTTTAGTGTTAGCACATGCCTATAATCCCAGTGCTGAGGCAGAACTGAAGTGCAAAGCCCCTGGGCTATACAGTAAAAAAAACCGAACAACTCTGCCTCATCTGGTGAGTCCTCTGCTCCCCTGACTGAGCCCCCCACCCCATGGTTATAACAGCCTATGAGAGGAAGAAAGTCCAACAGATCCACTCTCAAGGCAGCAATGTGAGAAAGCGAAAGAGGATGGCTCAGTGGGTAAGAGCTTGCCCTGCAAGTATGAAGACCAGAGTTCAGAGCCTCAGAAGCCATGAAACTGCCACACAGGCATGGAAGCCTGCCTATAAATACAGCCTCAGGAGCCAGAGGCCAGGGAGTCCCAGAGCTAGTGAGACCAGCCACATCAGTACGCTAAGGTTCGATGAAGAGACCCTACAGTAATAATGTGGAAGAGTAACTGATTCTCAGAATTATCCTCAGGCCTCTACATATATGTATACACACATACATGTATGCTCACACACATACATGTATGCTCACACACACACACACATACATGCATACTATACACTCATGAAAATGGAGAAAGGGAAAAAAGAGAACAATAACATCAATCTAGAGGGCAAGACTCTCATAACATTTATTATTAATTTGCTTCATCTTGAGACAGAGCCTTGGGCTGAGATGTATGTCAGTGACAGAGTGCTTGCCTAGCATGCAAGAGGCACTAAAGTTCAAAAGGCAGAGTCTTGCTATGAAGCCCAGACTTGTTTTTGGGTTTTTTTTTTTTTTCCTTTTTTGAGACAGGGTTTCTCTGTGGCTTTGGAGCCTATCCTGGAACTAGCTCTTGTAGACCAGGCTGGCCTCAAACTCACAATGATCCACCTGCCTCTGCCTCCCAAGTACGCCAAGTAAAGGTGTACGCCACCACTGCCAAGCCCCAGACTGGTCTTGAACTCAGCACTTTCCTGTCTCAGCCTCCCCAAATCTGACTGTCTAATCATCTCTTACAGACCCCACCTCTCAACATTGATGCATTCAGATTGTGCTTCAGGCACATGAACTTGTTAAGGAAATCAGAGAACCATAAATTAAATTGTTATCGCTACTCACTTACTAGAATAGCAGAAAGCCAAAATAATAACCTGGAACAAGACATGAAATAATAAGAAATCCCATTTTCTGCTTTATGAATGAAAAATGATACAGCCACTTTGGAAGACCCCTCAGCAGTATTTTTACAAAAATATTAATAATCTAGCAATCACGTTCCCTGGTATTTACTCAAAGATACTACAAGTGTGGCCATACAAAAACTTGCTCATGAAGTTTACAGCAGCTTAATGCACAAATGCCAAACTTGGAACTAACAAGACGAGGGGTAAACAGATGATATATCCATCGTGTTATTCAGCACTACAGAGAAATCAGCTTCACCAAGCCAGGAAAAACATGAAGGGCTCTCAAAAGCAGGCTGCCAGTGAAAGGTAACATGAAGGACTTAGTGACAGCAACTTAGAATACAGCCTGGGGTGGGGCAAACTGTAGAGGCAAAGAAAGAACTAGTGTTTGCCAGGTGTTTTGGGAAAAAAGGAATGAACAGGTGGAGAAACGAGAATTGAAGAATGGGCACTAGAACCATTTTGGCACACATTTGCCCAAGCTCTAGGGTCTGTAACACCAAGAGTGAATCCGATTGCCAAACAACTGTACTTAGCAACTGGTTCATCAAGTTCACTCTACTCGAGACATTAGTAATGGGGAAACCAGGAGCAGGGGGCACATGGAAACTGAACTTTCTACTCACTTTTTCCATAAACCTAAAACTGCTTTCCAAAATCTACTGAGCTACACATGCCTTGGGAAGGAGACAAAAAGGAAGAGATCTTCAGACTGTAAGAGTGTGTGTGTGACTGCCATCTTGCCCATGATTGACTGCTGCCTCCCCAAAGGAACTCCTGCACGCTCCTGAGGATACCAAAGCTAACTTAGAGCTGGGGACCTAGAGGCTGGGGTCCAGAGTTTCCTCAGAGTCTTGCTCCCCAAAGGCCACGCTGCTGCCACAGACCTTGCTCTACTGGTGTAAGTGGTGGCCTTTAAAGTGTCTGAGGGGAAGGGGACTTCCTATAGGCATTCTTTCTAGGCTGCCTATGGGTTCTATCACCCTGAAATAAAGAATGACTTGTTACAAGGTTAAAAACAGCACAGACAAGGAAATATAATCTAAAGCTATTTAAAGGGAAACAAAACAAGCACTGTTCCTGAATGCTGTGTGAAAGCTGTGTGAACTTTGTCTCCTGGACACAGGCTCACAGGCAATAGAACTCATAAGGCTTCCCTTGGCTGCCACAGATCAAAAGCCAAGGCAAGGTGGCAATGGGCAAAGGGCTTTCATGCCATTTCCAACCACAGACCAAAAGCCTACAGTTCACCGTGGGGAGAACTTCCTTCTCGTTTCGGACAGATGGACAGACTGAGGAAAGGACAGACAGATACACACAAACACGCACACAACTGAAGTTGAAAGTTCTCCCACCTCCATCCTCACTCACGCTGTACTCCAACAGAGAACTGTGCCCTCAGGATGACCAAGTCAGCCAGGGAAGGAGATCTTAGGAGTACCAAGTAACAAGAGAAAGAGCTCTAAGTAGAATATGAGCTTACAATCCTACTGCATTAATACCACCAGCCAACCATAAATGGCTACTAACATCACAAAAGAAAGTTATTCTTTTTTGCTGTTGTCATTGGTTATTGTCTCTCAACTTAGCCCTGGCTGTCCAGAAACCAGAACATGTATAGGCCACACTGGCCTTGCATTAAAAGAGATCCACCTGCTTCTACCTCCCCAGTGCTGGGATTAAAGGCACATACTACCGAACTCAGCTAGTGTCAGATTACCCACTGGGACTCCAGTTACAGCTAGTTGTGAGCCGCCATGTGGGTGCTGGGAATTGAACCTGGGTCTTCTAGAAGAGTAACCAATGCTCTTAACCACTGAGTCATTTCTCCAGCTCCCATCTGCCTTTTAAAAACATGTATCATTCACCTATAAAGCATTCATGAAAAAAGATCAAATTATGAATAATGAAATTATCAAATTATGAAAAAAGTTCCAATTATGGATTTAAAGAAACTGTAAGACCAAACAAACAAACACTAAAGTGACCTAACAGAAATGCAATCAGAAAAAGCCAGACATCACGGAAGTTTACAGAAAACAATCACCTAGAGCTGAGGAGGTGGCTTAGTAAGAGAGCTTACTGCCTAAGCATGAGAATCCGAGTACAGACCACTAGCACCCCTGTGAAAGTCACATGTGACCCAGCATGCATGCCTGCAACCCCAGGACTGACAGAGCTAGATGGCCACCCAGCCTAATCAAACAGTGAGAAACCCTAACTCAAAGGAATAAAGTAGAAAACAATAGAGCAGGGCACCATACGTCCTCTCTGGCTTCCTCCCCACTTGCACACACAGGCACACAAGTCCAAATACATAACACACGCACGATGCATCCAAAAATCTCATCTAAAGGAAAGAAAAAAAATAACTTAATTTCTTCAACAAATTTAATAGAGAGGGAAACAGATGGCAGAGAAACCCATAGATTAAAAGATTTAAATAGCAGGGAAAGAACCATATTTGGATCCGGCTTTGAACAAGCTGTTTTTAAGGTTATTAAAGGGCAATTGGGAAGACAAACAGTGGATATTTCATTCCACTCAATGGCTATAGGTAAGCACAGTGGCCAACACTGGCAATTCCAACATTCAGGATGCTGAGGCAGGATTGCCAGGTATTCAAGATCATAGTAGTAAGACTCTTGTTCTCTCTGTCTCTCTCGCTCTCTATTCATTACAAAAACAAAACCAACCACTAAGGGTAGTGTCGTGGCAATAAACTGACATAGTAAGACCCCACTGAGGAGTATTTGAATGACACACACCCACACAAAATAAAAAACTTTGAATAATACAACTATGATGTGGGAGTGTCATATCAATCTGTTGATTTCATTGGTTAAGCAATAAAGAAACTGCTTGGCCCTGATAGTTAAAACATAAGTGGGAGGAGAAACAGAACAGAATGCTGGGAGAAAGAGGAAGTGAGCTCAGACTTGACAGTTCTGCTCTCTGGAGCAGAGACACCAGGCTCCTCTCTCTCAGGCAGCTCCGACCCAGGATGGACATAGGCTAGAATCTTCCCAGTAAGCGCACCTAGCGGTGCTACACAGATGATTAGAAATGGGCTAAATTAATATGTGAGAATTAGCCTAGAAGAGGCTAGATAGAAATGGGTCAAGCAGTGTTTAAATGAATACAGTTTGTGTGTTGTTATTTCGGGGCATAAGCTAGCCAGGTGGCCGGGGTGCTAGGGACAAAGCCCCGCCGCCATATTACAATACAACTAAGAGTAAAATCTAAAGAAATCATGGGAATTGAGACTTTCTCAATGCCAGGATGGAACATAGGACTTTGTACATATAGGTAAGGCAAAGGGTCTTCTACCACCAAGCTGCAGATAAATAAAACTAAGGTGGAAGGTGGGGAAACAGTTATTCCTACAAGTCTAGTAGGATCACAGCACAACGAGTTAGCTGTCTGGTATCATCTATTAGAAGAGCTGTACTACAGTGCTCACAGCAAATGCTGGAGAGATGCATGGAATCCGGACCCCTCATACAGGAACTTGGCATGATGCAGTCACTCTAAACCTCTTGACTAAACTCAAATGAAGAACGTAGAGGGGATCTAGGGAGACAGCTTAGTGGGGTAAAGTGATTGCTATGCAAGTGTGAGGGCCTGAGTTTAGAAAACAAAACAGTGGAAGGCAGGGCCTGCCTATAACCCCAATGCCAGCAGCACAGATGCTGACAGGTGGATCATGGGAGCCAACCTGAAAACAAGGTGGAGAATGGTGTTGACCTATGACCTCCAAATGCACGTGTATGCACCACATGTACACACACAAAAGTATAAAAATGGGTAGGAGGTCCTTTAAACTAAACATGTGCTTACCATATGGCACTTTGGGCATTTATTCCACCAAAATGAAGCCTTATGTTCACATAAAAATATGCACATAAATGTTTATAGCTACTTTATTTTAACAGTCAACAACTGGAAACTACTTTTCTGGACTATCCTTCAACTGGAGCATCCATACAATGGAACACTACCAGTGACAGAGGAACTACTGGCACATAAGGCAAGCTGAATGACTCAGTCAGAAGAAAAAGCCTAAGTTACAGAAGCTAGGATTCCATTTACATCACATTCTCAAAAGGGCAAATTTGCAGAGATGGAGAACAGACTAGTGCTTGTTAAGAGTTAGGGATAAAAAGGATGTGTGTGACTATGGAGATCAGAGAAATCTGAGTTGAGAGAATAATTGTATCTTTTTGTTGTTGCTCCTCATGAAGGAAACATGATGAACAACCAAGATGAACCTAACCTAGTTCTGTATCTTGATTGTAGTGGTAGTTGTTAAGAATCTACAAACGTGGTAAAGCTCTACACGCATATGCATGCGAAAAAGACAAAATATGAAACATTACAATTATAAAAATATTTAGTTCCCTGCTTCTGAATTAAACTAGTAATTGAGATGTTACTACAATGAAACTGAGCAAATAAAGTATGACAATCACTCTACTAATTCCTGTAACTTTTTACTAACCTATCAGTTATCTCAAAAGAAAAAAATTAATGCAACTGTGTGTATATATATATAATTTTTTCATATATATATATGAGGTTAATTACAGTAACAAGTAGAAAAGTTTTGTTAAAGTTTCTGAAACGTGGTAATAATGGTTTCTATTTTCTTGAGCACGTCTACAAATAGGAAGCCGGGTGGTGGTGGCACACACCTTTAGTCCCAGCACTTGGGAGGCAGAGGCAGGCGGATCTCTGTGAGTTTGAGGCCAGCGTGCTCTACAAGAGCTAGTTCCAGGACAGGTTCCAAAGCAACAAAGAAACCCTGTCTCGAAGAGAAAAAAAAAAAACCCAAAACAAAAACAAACAAACAAAAAAACTAAATAGGAAAGCAAACATTTCTGCACTAATTACAAACCACTATTTTAGGAGGGACTTGAACTAGAATTCTTATGTTTTGTTATTAAATACTAATGTAATCGCCAGGCAGCAAACACTAAGTGGCTCCAGGTTCAACTTTTCCCTAAAATCTTTAACTCAAATTCCTATGTGGCCCAGAGTTCCAAATCTATACAATTTATCAGAATTTAAAGGTGATTGCAAATTGATGAAAAGCCTAGCTCAACGCCATCTTCAATACATAATTACTTATATGACAACCATTACGTGTAATCTTTTACTTACATTTACTTATTTATTTGTTTTTGGTTTTTCGAGACAGGGCTTCTCTGTATAACTTTGGAGTCAGCCCTGGAACTCACTCTGTAGACTAGGCTGGCTTTGAACTCACATAGCTCCACCTGCCTCTGCCTCCCGAGTGCTGCAATTAAAGGCATGAGCCACCACTGCCTGGCTGGTCTCAGTTACCTACATGAAATAGCTACTTGTAGTATTAGGAGCTCAGAAGGAAGCAATGTTATAGCTTCCCTTAGTGGCACTGGACTGGGCAAGTGGCTGTCTTCCTTGTCTTTCTCAGAAAACCTGAGAATTGTAAAAATGTGATAGACACGAGGGCAGTGAACAGGTAGGTATTCCTATACCCGCCGAAGCTGAGAAAAATCCTGGGTACTTCCTCTGTGGAAACTAGAAAAGCTGTTGTATGATTTCACACAGCTTTCTCTGCTCTCCTGACTAGTGGAGTAGCATGTAGAAGTGGAAACTATTTCAGGATCACACCTACAACACTACAGGCCACTAATCACACACACATAGGTGTGGTGTGTTCTTGATGGGGTGATGGGCCATGGAAGACACTGTTTTTGAAGACTGGTGGGTCCACTTAACTAGCAGCTGGTTATGTTCTTTTTTCTACTGAGCTGACTGAACAGTTCAGAGCCTCCTGAGAAATAGAGAGGACAAGTGTTCTACCACTGTACATAGTATGTATCACTGGGCTACACCTTCAGCCCTCATATAAGTACTCTATATGAAGAGTTGTTTCTATCCAGTGAGTAGAAGGGAATTCATTCATAAAAAAAGGGTTAAACGTAAGCTTGCCTTGCAAGAACATGAAGCATGTTAAGAACCAAGACTCAAGGACTTCAGCAATTTGAGGAGTCGGGGTTCAAACTCAAAGTCATAGAGGCACTCAGGGAGTTTAGTCAACCACGGGCACAGGAGATAGAGGACATAAAGGATAGCAGGGGACAGACAGTCTGAGTTCTAGTGCCCTGTCCACAAGCTGTGTGTCCCAGGTCCCTATCTGGAGAGTTAATTCAGAGTTGAGGAACCATAATTTGCTCAACCAGCACACTACCATTTAGTTAAATCCCAAGAACAGAAAAAAATGGTAAGAGTCACACTAAATGTAATGTCAGAAGTGTTGTTAAAATTTTCACTGTGATTCAAAAATTCCATCCTATAGGGAAGCTCCTTAAACAAGAACATAAATCACTCAAAACAGCTTCAGGAAGTCCCTGAAACTGACCAGATTCACTAGGCCCCTCCCTTTCAGAGCAAACAATAAAACCTAAGAGTCCCTCTTAGAAACAGAGCCCAGCTGCAAAGATGACTTTGAGACCTGACCAGCTTCCCAGAGACAAACTGAGGCATCTGGGAAGGACACTATCCAACCTGTCAGCTGCCTGCAGGCCATGCAGTGTGCTCCAGGTTCCCAGGCTTTTGAGCTGTCACCCATGCTGGGGGGAGCTTTGGTGATACAGCTGTCTTTGAGTCATTTCTACTTTTATAAGTATAAGTAACCTTTCACTCACATTCCTTTGAGTAACCACAATAAAACTTACAGTTCACCAAGTTGGACCTTGGCAGTATCCATCCTTTGATCTGTGAGTATCTGGGATGAGTAGACAAGTATGCTTTGCCTCCCCAGAGAAAGCTGTTACATAATGAAGAGCGCAATACTGAAAAGTACACTCAGAAATCCAACTGTTTAAATACATGCATTTAAAAGCAAAACTAGGTTGGCAAGATGGTTCAGGAGGTAAAGTAGCTTGCCATCAGCCATGATGAACTGAGTTTGATACCCAAGACCCAAAACACCAACTCCCAATGTGTAGTCCTATGACTTCCACTCCCTTACCTTGTCTTGGCATGTGTGTGCACACATGTACGTGCACACATGCAGGCACACACACAAAAAATAAGTAAATGTAACTTTTCAAGTAATAAAAAATAGTAAAACTCCCTTAAAGGCTAAGAAATAAGGCTGCATAAATAAAACAAAAATCATTCAGAACCAGAGTCTCTTAGCAAGCTTTCTTAGAAGTGTCTGATGTACCTCTCAACACTAAGAAGTCTCAGATTGAAAAATGAACTCCTAACTGCTGGTGTCTTCTTCTGGGAGTGGGAAAGAATAGAAGTCTGATGGTGTGATAAGCCGCTTAACAAGTTTACAGTCAGTTTTTAACAGTAATCCCTCAGGGAAATGAACAGTCCTCCCTGATCCTTCTGAGGGCAATACAATAACCGAAGCTTCTGTGTGAACTTTTTCAGGATTTACGTTAAACATTAAGGAAAAAAGAACAACTTCTGATCAGAGGCAGCCAGATTTATAATGTATCTTTTCTAGAAACAGGCAAGAGGCTTCAGTAAAATGCAGTTAGGGACCATCCAGATACTAGTTGACACTGATTCCCTAAGCAGAGCCCCTTCCTGTAAGACCAAATTAGCAGAGCTCTCAGCGTCAATTTGTTGGCTAAACCACCAGTATATGCTTCACCTTGGAAAGGCTAACAGGATGCAACCACAAGTCTTTAATAAAAGGTGATGACCATGGAGAGCGCCCTTGAAGCTGGGCAAAAAATGACTGAGCCCTGAAGGATCTCCTCTGGAAAATGAGGGCAGCTATGAGGCGTTCCCCAGCACCAGTCCTGACCACGTGACTGCCTTTTTCCATAAAAGGTGGGAGTTGTAATAGTAGTGTACAGAGCAGACACCAGCTCACTATAGCACATGGAACCCACCAACTCATTTCACAGACCTTCAAGACCTTCATATGATTCTCTCCTTGCCAATTGGAGCAGACCGAAATGGGCGAAGCTACGAAAGGTTTACACAGGATTACTAATTGATTTCCTGAGGCCTCACTACAGATCAGTACCTGGAAATGAGAAGCAATTTCCAAGCTGATTTTCCATACTGGAGCTACGAAAACCACATCACAGTCCAAAAGCTTCATTTTATCAAAAATGAAAAGAAAAAAAAAAAAAGAAAAAAGAAAGAAAGGAGAAGAAACTCAGTAACCTAATCCAGCCAGCACAGGGGCTCTTCCCAAAGGGAAACCAGGCTGGAAACATTCCCAGCTTATGTACATAATTCACTAGGGCTCAGGTAAGATTCCATTTTGTAAGAGCTGGACAAAGTCACTAGTGGAGCAACATTCACACACAGCACCACGGTCATCCCTAAATGAGAACCACTGCTGCCTCTGCCATAGGGACAACTTCACAGTGAGAGGCTGCCAACCATGAACTCCTGGAAAGTTCTATCAGGGCTCAGAAGAGCTCACCATCTCTGCCAACCTAAAAGAAGCTGTCACGCAGTGCTTGCGTTCACTCTATAGTCCAGGCATCGCAAACTCAAGATTTTTAAATAAACAAACACGGGCCAAAGGGTCAAGAACAGGCAGTGTCTTTCAAGGCTGACAAGATTCTTGTCGGGTATTGGGGGAGGGGAAAGAGCATTCTGGATGTTTCTATTCTTGGCAAGAAGAGGACCTCCTGGTCCTAACCATCTAAAGATGCTAAAGCAAGAACGTTCTAAGGAAGTTAGTACTGGCCCAGGGCTAAGGGGCTTCATCTTAAGGAAGTGTGATGGGGACCAAGGTGTGGGGGACAGGAAGGGATCAGCGGGCAGGCTGAACTCTAGGGCACGTGAGGAGCCGGTAGAAGGGCAGTGAGAATGCATCGGGGAGGTATGGACAGTTAGGAGAGAAGGAAGGTGGGATGACTACGGAAGGGAAGTGGATAGCTGAAGGGAATCCCTAAGAAAGCTCGGCCTAGGCCGGCCAAGCGATGAAGGAAGGAATAGCCACTGATGCTCTGGAGGAGGCCCTGCCGGGGTTCCTCCCCACCCCACCCCCAGGTCCCTGTGGGCGTGTGCCCCTCTGCGCGTGTGTGCAGACCCTCGGCGCAGGCCGCAGCGCCAGCACTTACCCCACGACTCCCTGGTTGTAGTTCCTCCGCTTCCACGGGGTCCCGCTGTACACGCCCCCGCTACCGTCCGCCCGGCCGCCCCCGGCCGCGCGCCCTCCGCTGGGCTGCAGCAGGCTGTAGTTGAGTCCGTACGTGCTGGCCTTGTTGTCGCGCTTCCTCTTGTTGCTGCTGCCCGAGGCCGGATCGGCGGGCTCGGAGCTGGGGAGCGCAGCCGCGGGACGCGGAGACGAGGGTGCCGACGGGACCGGCGACGCCGAGGGGCCTGCCGCTGTCCGCCGTGCCCAGGCCGCCGGCTGGTGGTGGTTGTTGTTGTTGTTGGTCTCCAGGGGCAGGAAGTCCCGCTGCTCCGCGGGCACGGCGAGGCCGCCCAGCGGGCGCTCACCCGAGCGGAACATGCCGGCCGGAGCCGGGGCCGTGCCGCCGGGGCTGCTGGGGCCGCTGCCGCTCCCGCCGCTGGCCGTGCCGCCGCTCGTGCTGCTCGTGCCGCTGCTGTGACAGTGGTGGTTGAAATAGAGGTTCCTCAGCCCTTGGGTCGTCTCCCAGATCTGCATCCACAGACTGTTGGACGGTCCGAGCTGCTCTGGCTGGAACCAGGCGATCCTCGGATCCATCAAACGGCGGCGGCCGCTGCCCCCGCCCCTCCCGGCCGCCCGCAGGGCCGCCGCCGCCGCCGCCTCAGGCGCACGCCCGGCCTCGGCCGCCGCCGCCGCCGCCACCCGGGTTCCGCCGCGGGCGGTGCGGTCGCGCAGGGAGCCTGGCCGGCGCCGGCGGCGTCGCTCCCGCCTTCGGGGCTCGCAGGCCCTCCCCCCTCCCTCCGCCCCTCCGCCGAGCCCCTGTCACAGGGGTTCCCGTGCAAATGGCGGCGGCGGCGGCGGCGGCTCCCGAGAAGGGCGAGCGGCGGCGGCAGCGGCGGCGGCAGCGGCGGCGGCGGAGGGACGCGCCTGCTCCGTAGCGTCCGCGCTGCTCGGCCCCGGGGCGGGGCCTCCGCCGGCTCCGCCCCTCGCTCCGCCCCGCCCCGCCGCCGCGGTCGCCCCGCCCGTCCCTCAGCCCGCCGTCCGCGGGCGTCCCGAGGCCGCACAGCGCGTCACAGAGGCCGCGGCAGGCTGCGGGGCCGCAACCGCCCGGTCAAACGTCCCGCGCTAGCCTAGTTAGGGTCGTACGTACCTGGGTCTTCGGGCAGATCGGAGGCGCGCGCCGCCGCCCGGCTCCGGTCTCCCTGCGACAAACCCGAGGCGCACGAGGCGGCTGCCGAGTCCGCGGAAAGTGGCTGGTTTGCGCCGCCCCACCTCGCTCCGGACGGCCCGCTCCGCCCCTTGGTCCGGGCGCGGCCCCGGGACTCCTGACGGCGCGCCGCGCGGGCACTGGATGGGCGGGCTTCCGCTCAGGGGCCAGGCAAGCACGCGGCCGCACGCGCATCTCCGTTCCGGAGCGGTCTTAGAGGCACGCGGTGTCACGCGTCCTCGCATCACTGCTCGGCTCGAGGGTTACGCAGCACGGTTGCTCCAAGATGCACTTGCAGGCTCAGGGCCCCTTAACTTTCCTAACTAAGAAAACTCGAAGCCTTTTAAACCTCAAATAACTCTACCGTTGCCATTAGTGGATGTTTTCCATAGTGGTCAACTGTGTCGCTTTCTTGGGGCCCGAAGAATACCCCACAAAAGGGGAATTTCCAGTACTTTAAATCATCAGTAGTGGAACACTTGCTGCAAATTCCAAAACAAGCCCCTGACACGGGCTTTGGCTCTGTGCCCAGCTGAAGATCCTGGAAAGTTTAGGATTGTTGGTGTTATTATTTTGCAAAGGATAAAAACTTGTTTGCTACAGAATGAAGTATTGATCTATATTTTTTTTTTCTTGCTAAAAAAGAATACAATGTCCCCTGGCTGGGCTAATTGTAACCCCTACGGTAGAGTGCTTTCCTAGAGCAAAAGAAACTCTGCTGTTGGTTCCAGATCCCAGCACCATAAAGACCAAGCAGGAGAATCAGAAGTTCATGGTCATGCCCAGCTATGTAACAACTTGGAATACGTTAAGACCCTAGCCACAAAAAACCTACTATGAATATCCACTGCTGAAGACATTGTTGAACATTCCTCCATTCGTCCCCAACTCTCTGTACATACGTGTCAAAATACAAGTAGATACTCAGTAATTCAGCACTTGCCCGAATGTCTGCTAACACATTAATTAAATACTACCACCACTGGTATCTTAAATTTTTGTGTATTTTCATTTTTTTCAGTTACAATAGCACCTACCAAAAGTTACTATTTGTGTTTCAGCGATTTCTTCTTTCAGAAAACATTAAGGACGTACTACAGTGTTACTAAAATGACCAAATGAGATAATATATAAAAGTACTTTATAAGGGCTGGAGAAATAGATGGTCAGCAGTCAAGAGCACTGGTTGCTCTTTCAGAGGTCCCAAGTACAATTCCCAGCAATCTCAAGGCAGCTCACAACTGTCCAGTTCCAGGGGACCTGACACTCACTCACAGACATACTTGTAGGCAAAACACCAATGTACATAAAATAAAAAATGAAATGAATAAAAAAGTACTTTACAGACTCAAGTGTGGCTGAGCTGCCATACTTACGGATCTCACGAAGCAGCTGAGGAATCCTGGCTGCTCAGCCTGGGCCCAGCCCTGCCAGTAACTTAGCCACTTCTCCAGACTGTCAGCAGGTCCTAGAATGTCTGTCCTTCAGGCAGAGCTAAGTTAAATGACCTTAGTGAAGTTAGTCAACCAGGGCATTTGCCAGATTTCCACGAATTTATAGCCTGGTTGAGGAAGCAAAGGAGGTAAATTCGCAGGGTGGTGGTGGAGCACACCTTTAATCCCAGCACTCGTGAGGCAGAGGCAGGCAGATCTCTGGGAGTTCGAGGCCTGCCTGGTCTACAAGAGCTAGTTCCAAGACAGGAACCAAAAGCTAAGGAGAAACCCTGTCTCGAAACATCGAAACACCAAAAAAAAAAAAAAAAAAAAAAAAGAAAGAAAGAAAGAAAGAATAAGAAAAGAAAAGGTCTCAGGCAAATATATGCCAGGTTCTGAGGCTACAACAATGAACAATGCTGATAGAGTTCTTGCCTTCCTGGACCTTGTGTTCCAGTGTGTGAGGCATACAAAGTCAGACACTCGTCAACGCTATGGCGGGGAAGCAGGCTAAAGCAAAAGCATGCTAATTTTAGATGAGCTAACCAGGGAAGGCTGCTCTGAGGTAGTGATATTTGAGGAGAGACTTAAGTAAGAGACTGGGCTATGACCATCTAAGGAATGAATTATTAGATGGAGTAGCAAGTCCAAAGGCCCTGAGACAGAAATCTGCTTTGTGTATAACATAATAAGGCAACTTAATTAAATATTGAACGTGTGGCATAGACTCATACAGTATATTCTGGAGGATTCCTTACCAATGATCCAGAGATGGCCTGCTTGATAAAGTGCTTCCCGTAAGCATAAAGACTTAAACCTGATCCCCAACACCCACATAAAAAAAAAAACAAAAAAACAAAAAACAGGCATAGTGGTTTCTGCTAGATATTCCAGTGCAGCTCTGCCAACCTTGCACATTTGGCAGGCTCCAGGTCCTGGTCAGAGATCTGTCTCAAAAAGCAGGCTGAGATAGCAAGATGGTTCAATGAAGCTGCTTGGATTCACTCAGTAGAAGGAAAGAAACCACCTCCCTGAGTTGATCTCTGACCTCCACATGTGTGCAGTGGCACACGCACACACACACACACACACACACAGTAAAAAATGCTGCAAACACAATCATCCATCCTATATACCTGCTATAGTAGCACAAGACTAATTCCAGATACTTGGGAGACGATTGATGGAGGAGGGTCATCTGTCTATCTGTTGCTTTCATTGGTTAATTAATAAAGAAAACTGCTTAGCCTGAGAGGTCAGAACATAGGTGGGTAGAGTAGACAGAACAGAATGCTGGGAAGAAGGGAAGTGACTCGGATGCCATGGAGCCAGCCGCCAGGTCAGACATGTTGATGCTACACACATTAAGAGAAATGGGTTAACCAAGATGTGAGAATTAGCCAGAAGAGGATAGATATAATGAGCTGGGCAGTATTTAAATGAATACAATTTGTGTGTTGTTATTTCGGGTGTAAAGCTAGCCGTGCGGGAACCATGTGGGATGAAAAGCAGGCCCGCTTGCCTCATCACTACAGACTATATTACTCGAAACAATCTAAAGTATATTGACAAGGAAAGAAAAAAAGAACACAGCTATTACAAACCTAGGCATTTTCTCCATGCGCCAGAATCCTGTTTGTTTTCAGTATGCTTTTTCCTGATGAGGGGGAAATGATGAGCTGGTCGTCTTAAATTGGAGGATTTGGTGAAGCACTAAAGTTCCACACAGTTCAAACTGAGAGGAGAAATGAAAATTAGCCAAGAATCACACAAATTTAAATGTGTTTACTGAGTTATTGGATAAAATGGGAAATTACACATACAAACTGCCACATGATAATTTTGTCATTAATAATCACCATTATAACTAATTCTATGATTGTACGTGATTAAATTACTCATCTGGCTAATAAGAACTGTGAGTGACACCTATATACTAATTAGTGTCTTCTGTGTTTAGGCTCTGAAGCATTTGTTTGAGGTATTAATAATCTGAGACTTAGTCCCCATTTGACATACTTGCTCCCGTTAGTACAAAATATATACCAGCGATACACTATTTTTCACTTTCATAAATAAAGAGGATTCCAAGCACAGAAATATTTCCCAATAGATCTTCAAAATAAGGAACATGAAGGCTGGAGAGATAGATGGATCAGAAGTTAAGAGCACTGGCTGCTCTTCCAGAGGTCCTGAGTTCAATTCTTAGCAACCACATGGTGGCTCACAACCATCTGTAGTGAGATCTGGCGCCCTCTTCTGGCGTGTACATATTAGCTGAACATTGTATGCATAATAAATAAATCTTTACCAAACCAAAAAAAAAAGCAATGTGAAAAATCCTTCTTTGTTTGTTTGTTTATTTTTGTTTTTTGAGACATGGTTTCTCTGTGTAGCTTTTTGCTGTCCTGGAAATCACTTTGGAAACCAGGCTAGCTTTGAACTCACAGAGATCCGCTTGCCTCTGCCTCTGGGTGCTGGGATTAAAGGCATGTGCCGCCTCCACCTGGCTGAAAGCCTGTATCTTATTGAAGACAGTCAAAATGTCTTCTACTATTCAAGAAACAAAACGCAAGTTGCTGCATCTCAGGGATCTTTGGTGTGTGGACATATTTCTGATGGCTAATTTTACATGTCAAATATTATTTCTGTGAGTGTGGCAGGGTGTTTCTCTCAATGAAATAAGCATTTAGAATCAAAGACTGAGTCGAGCAGATGGCCCTCCCAATGTGGGTAGCCTCCCTCATCACCCAGTCTCATCATCCATTCATTGAGACCTGGATAGAAAAGAAAATTTGCTTTCTATGCCTGGTTGCTCATACTGGAACACCAGACTTCTGCTCTTAACTGGGACTGAGGCCATCAGCCCTCTAGGTCACAGGGATATAGCACTAGCTTGCCTGGACCACCAGGGTGGAGATGGTAGACCACAGGGTTTTTCAGTCTTTCTAAGCATATGAATCATTTCCTTATAATGCAATAAATTCATATCCTGCTGTTTTTTTTTTTTTTCTGGAGAACCACAACACAGACTTTGGTGCTAAAAAATGGCCCCAGAGCCTGGCGATGGTGGCGCACGCCTTTAATCCCAGCACTCGGGAGGCAGAGGCAGGCGGATCACTGTGAGTTCGAGACCACCCTAGTCTACAAGAGCTAGTTCCAGGACAGGCTCCAAAGCCACAGAGAAACCCTGTCTCGAAAATAATAATAATAATAATAA